>NC_138770.1:677287302-677454802 GCF_965119305.1 Pelophylax lessonae | reverse complement strand
ACAGATTGCACATGGACACAAACAGCTATTTCTTCAGAATACCAAAAAGTAAGAATCTGCAAAAAAGTGTGCTACAATCCTTGCAATGTACAGAAATCACCCAGAGATTTTTTTTTTCCTCTCGCAACAAAAAAAGGGGAGCTACCCTTTAAAGCGATAGATAGAGCTGAGCTTTAAAAGGGTAACTCCCCTTTAAAAAAAAAAAAAAAAGAAGATATAGATATATCTATATCTTTTTTTTTTTTTTTTTTTTAAAGGGGAGTTACCCTTTTAAAGATAATAAATATATATATATATATATATATATATATATATATATATATATATATATATATACACACATATACACACACATACACACACATACATATACATACACACACACACACACAGGGCTGCTGTTAGAAATCACGGGGCCCCGTACAGTCTACCTGGCAGGGCCCCCCCCCCCCCCCCCAAATATGTCAAGACAATATTTTCTCTAAAAATACACACGGACACAAACATAACAGAGAACCTGTGTGAATTAGCCCTTTTTAATTGTTTTTTTACATTTTTTTTTACATTATATATTTTTTTTTAAATGTTAAAAATTATTTACAATTATTTTATTTTACAATTTTTAAAAATTATTTACTACAATGTATAATTTGTTTTTTACAATTTGTTATTTTTTTGTTGAAAATGTTTACAATTATTTTATTTTACAATTTTTTTAAATAATTTATTACAATGTTTAATTGCTTTTTTTTTTACAATTTGTTATTTTTTTGTTGAAAATGTTTACAATTATTTTATTTTACAATTTTTTAAAATTATTTATTACAATATTTAATTGCTTTTTTTTTTTTTTACAATTTTGTTTTTTTTTTTTTACAGCACAGGGAAGCCTGCAGCGCTGCTGAAGGTAGGGAGGGGATGGCACAGTGAAAGGGGGGCACACAGGGAGAGGGGGGGTGGATCAGAGACAGGCAGAACAGGGAGGGGGGAATCGGTGTTGGAGAAGCAATTACAGGAACGATGCCCTGTGTCTGTGTCTCTCCCTGCAGAAGCTGAAAACTGTCAGGGGGGGGGGGACTGTCTTTCGGCTGCTGCAGAGAGCCAAACAGGGCTTCCTTCGGTAAATTGTCCCTCCGCCCAACCCCACGATTTCTCATGCTAGTGGGGGCCCCCTGTGTGCTGGGCCCCCTACAGGAGGACTGGTGGTCCCCCCCTATCAGCGGCCCTGCACACACATATTATATATATATATAAAATATATATATATATATATACACACACACACACAAACTTTCTGGGCGCCATCAACCTAGCTTTTAAATTGGGAGTAAAATGTTCTGTAAGAGGAACCCAGAGGAGGAAGGGAGGAGGACAGTCTGCCATTTTTGTGTTCATCTGGTAAAGATAATGGAGGGGTGAGGATGGAGCCCCACTATCTGCGTTGTACCATTTGGTGTTCGACTCCTCTGCACTTGGCAGAATGCAGCCTCCCCCACTATCTGAGGATGTCCATCACATGGGGGGAGGATGACAAGAACAGATATTCGAGGTGAAAGTGCCAAAAACTCTGCGCTAATCGCTGCCGCTCCCAACCGGGCGGAACGCAAAGTGCTTTCATCTGTGCAATGTGTTACTTGGAAGAGGCAGAGAGCCGAGGCCTCAGAGGTGACAGCCAAGTACGGCGCATGGAGGAGCCCCAAATACAAAGAAAAACTGCAGTTAGATGCAGAACTGTTTAGACTTCTAGAGAAAGGAAACAACCTGAACCTTCTTATGGCAGTGCCCAGGGCTGGGACAATGGGTGAGCAGGAGGGCACTGTGGTATCATAGCTACATATAGTTACATAGTAGGTGAGGTTGAATAAAGACAATAGTCCATCCAGTACAACCTGTGTAGGTGTGTGTGGCCGTAATCATCTCACATACCCCTGAATGTTCTGATCCTTGAGATGTAAGTCTAAGAGTCTTTTGAAAGCCACCATACTTCCCGCAGAAACCACCTCTTGTGGTAGAGAATTCCACAATCTTGTAGCCCTAACAGTAAAGAACCCCCTGCGTTGCCTGAGGTTAAAACGCTTCTCCTCTAATCGCACTGTATGCCCTCGAGCAGTGCTGTATTTTGGCCTAGGCCAACAAGGCCCAGGCCTAGGGCGGCACTTGCAGGGGGGCAGCAAAAACCTGAGACTCTTTTGGCCACTGGTTGTTAGAGCCGCCTCTCCCCCCTCCTCTCTCTCTCAGTCACTCACCCCCCCCCCTCTCTCTCCCTCACCCCTCCTTTCTCCACCTTCTTTTCTCTCTCACCTCTCTCTCTCTCTCTCTCTCTCTCTCCCCCTCCTCCCTCACCCCCTCTCTCATCCTCTCTCTCGCTTTCCCTTTCATCCCCCCTCTCTCTCTCTCCGCGCTCTCTCTCTCTCTCTCATCCCCTTCTCTCTCTCTCTCTCACCCCCTTCTCTCTCCCTACTCTCATCCCCCTCTCTCTACCTCCCTTCCTCACCCACCCCCCTCTCTCCCTCATCCCCCCTCACTCTCTCCCTCACCCACATCTCTCTCTCTGTCTCTCTCCCACCCCCTCGTGAGATCTCAGGGGTTCATGCTGGGACTTGCAGTCCTTCAATTTTGGAGGGAGTCACAACCGTCAAAAAGGAAGGTGTTGGGCAAATTTACATAGGAGTCGGAAGGGGGGCACCCAATTTTAGTTTTGCCTAGGGCAGCACAAAACTAAAATACACCACTGCCCTCGAGCCCTCGAGCCCTCATGCAATCCTTTCGAATGAACTTTTTTTCTATGCTGAGATCACCATTGGAGGTATTTATAAATTGCTATCATGTCCCCCCTCAGGCGTCTCTTCTCCAGGGAGAATAAATCAAGAGATTGCAGACGCTCTTCATAATAAAAAGATCCTCCTATATAATAAATTATTTTTTTACTTTTTTTTTTTAACCACTTGCCGACTGCCTAACGCCGATCTACGTCGGCAGTCAGCCCCTCACAGGCAAAGTGACGTAGGGCTACGTCACTAGCTTGTGAGGGTCTAGGGAGCGAGCGTGCGCCCCCGGAGGCACGCTCCCGCTCCCGCGTGGTCACGGACCCCCCCGCGCGTGTGACCAGCGGACCCGATGTCCGCCGGTCACTCGGCGATCGGCGGGGGAGAGGGAGAATGTCAGGCAGCTTGTGTAAACAAGCCACCTGTCATTCTCCTCGCTGTAAAGACACTGATCAAACGGATCTACTATGTAGATCCGTTGATCAGTGTCCTTACAGCTCAAGCCACAGCCAATCACAGTAGAAAGCACGCCCCTAGGGATACACACAGCCCCTCCCTCCCAAATAAAGTTAACCCCTTCACAACCAGTGTATTTTTACAGTAACAGTGCATATGTATAGCACTGATTACTGTAGAAATGTCACTGGTAACCCCAAAAGTGTCACAAATGTCAGTCAAGGGTCCGATCTGTCCGCCCCAATGTCGCAGTACCGCAAAAAAATTCGCAGATCGCCGCCATTACGCGTTAAAAAAAAAAACAACAAAAATGACAAAAATCTTTCCCTTTGTTAGTAAACGCGATAACTTTTGCGCAAACCAATCAAAATACGCTTTTTGCGATTTTTTTTACCAAACATATGTAGCATAAAACAAATTGGCCAAAAATTTTAAAAAATTTTGATTTTTACTTTTTTTTTTGGGGGAATTTCATATAAAAATATGTGAAAAATATTGTTATTTTTGCAAAATTGACGCTCTTTTTTTGTTTATAGCGCGTGATCAAAAAATCGCACAGGTGATCAAATACCACCAAAAGAAAGCTCTGTTTGTGGGAAAAAAAAGGACGTCAAATTCGTTTAGGTACAGCGTCGCACGACCGCGCAATTGTCCGTTAAAGTCACGCAGTGCCGAATCGCAAAATACCCCCTGGTCAGGAAGGGGGTAAAATCTTCCGGGGCTTAAGTGGTTAAGCACACTCCAAAAGACATGCTGATAGGTTACTTGGCTTCTGTCTTAGAGATTATATATAAATTTATTTTAATTTAATGAGTACACACTTGACTTTTCATTGCCTCCTGTGCTATATTTCCTGCCTCCTTTTGTACAGAATACACATCTCCTCATTGTCTCCACTGAGCAACTGATGCATTAGAATCCCATTGCCACATCCTGAGCCATTGTTCTCAGTCTCGGCCACACAGACAGATCATAGATGCATCCAGAGAGGGGAATAGTGAAGTGCAATCACTGTGCAGCACTACAAAGAAGGAAGCAGAGCCTGCTTATGTAATCTACAAATACCGCCACCCTCATATAAACTAAAATTTACAAACTAAAAACATAAAAACAGAGAGTATTACATAACCTGCACATCATTACACAAGTCCAGTAAAAGCACGTGTGGTCCTACACAAAATGACCTTCTGGCATCTTCCAGCACTTGACACAAATCTCTGGGGGGGCCTCTGGAAATAAGTGTGTAAGGGGGGGGGGGTTAATAGCCCCGCTTTTCATTTCCTCTCCATCTAAATTCAGGGACTGGAAAATCAATTTATACTGCTCATGGAAAAAATAAAAAGTCCAGATGTGGAAGGTCTCGGGGGTTTGGAGCAGCAAGGACGCACATGAAAGATAGCGATCGCTATCTGCAGATTCCGCTCACTGGTACTCTGAAGAATGGCCTGGTACAGTGAAAATGTGAATTTATGATGTAGGACATGGAGCACGGCCAGTGAGTAGATTTGTACACTTATAGGAATTTTAGGAGGTGTGTTCCCTTTTATACTTTTTTGCTGCATAATTGTGTCCAGGGCATGGCTACAGATATTCCTCCATGTATTGCTACGTACAGATATTCCTCCATGTATTGCTATGTACAGATATTCCTCCATGTATTGCTACGTACCGATATTCCTCCATGTATTGCTATGTACAGATATTCCTCCATGCATTGCTATGTACAGATATTCCTCCATGTATTGCTATGTACAGATATTCCTCCATGTATTGCTATGTACAGATATTCCTCCATGTATTGCTATGTACAGATATTCCTCCATGTATTGCTATGTACAGATATTCCTCCATGTATTGCTACGTACAGATATTCCTCCATGTATTGCTACGTACAGATATTCCTCCATGTATTGCTATGTACAGATATTCCTCCATGCATTGCTATGTACAGATATTCTTCCATGCATTGCTATGTACAGATATTCCTCCATGTATTGCCATGTACAGATATTCCTCCATGTATTGCTGCTATGTACAGATTAGCCCAATGACCCGTCTCAACTTATTTGAAAAACCTACAACCTCCCCTATGAAGGAAGGACACCACCCCCCCCCCCCCACTACTTACATGGCATGCCTACACTGATACTACGCTACACCCCCATGGTAGATCCCACTAAAGGAAAAAAAACCTTTTAAAAACACCAAAGCTGACCCTACACCAGAACTGCTAAAAATAATAATAAGAAAAAATAAAAATAAATAATAAATAAATAATAATAATAATAATAAATAAATATATATATATATATATATATATATATATATATATATATATATATATATATTATAAAATATAATACAAAAAAAGTAAATATAATAATAATAAAATAAATATATAATTTGCTTTTATTATTATTCTCATTTGATTATATGTACAAGAATAAAAATTTATATATATCTACACACACTAAATATTTTTTGTTACACACACATACATACATATATACATATATATATATATACATATATATATATATACATATATATATATATACATATATATATATATATATATATATATATATATATATATATATATATATATATATATATATATAAAAAAATATAATAATACTAAAAAAAAAAAAAAACAAACAAACACACTATACAATACAATGGTAAAATTAATTTTAAAAGAATGTATACAAATTGTTTATTATTATTCTTCATCGTCATACACTAATATTATATACACTAAGATAGATAGATAGATAGATACAGAATATACAGAAGTAGAATATACAGGGCTATGGGAATTGTTAGAGAAGAAAAATCCATCCAAACCATGTAGGTTGAACAGCATTGACTCGTGATTTTATTCAGCCTTAAAAACTACATAACTACCCCCCCTCTCCATAATATAGTAAGGAGGTGTTCTGTAGTCCACAGAGAGAACACTGGACAGGGCTATTACCAGTATGGAGTGCTCTGGACAGCTTTGGATTTTTGGCAGGATCAAGAGTTGTTGTTTTTTTCCTGGGGGGGGGGGGGGGGGTTGCGCACTCATTAAACAGATCTAACAAAACCCCTTTGTTGGATATTTACCAAACAAGGGAATAAATGAAGTTCATTGCTCAGGTTTATTACACTTCTATTGGCTCTACAAGTCCAGGACTGTCTCTACCCCCCACTCAAGGTACTTGGATAGGAATGGGGATGACTGGAACCCCCCCGGGCTCTGCATAGGACACGTGCAGATACATGAATCTGAAGGTTTGTCTGCGGTTTCCAGTCACAGGTATGAAGAAATGAAAACCTGAACGCTGCATGAGGAATGCAAATCACCCTGAAGACAGGACAGGGTGGCGTGGGCCTCAATGTGACCGATGGAGGAACCGGCTGTACACCTGATGCAGAAATAGAGGCAGAGATAACCTGGGAAAGAACTCCTAGATTGTAATTAAGATAATCAGGACCTAGGTGATGTAAGAACTGAGCAGGGAGGGACTGCAGAAGTCCAGAGCTGCCATAAGGTGTGCAGGACAGAGAGCCTGGGGACAGGGAAGGGGCAAGGCATAAGGTGTGCAGAACAGGGATGGGGCAAGGCATAAGGTGTGCAGCACAAGGATGGGGCAAGGCATAAGGCGTGAAGCACAGGGATGGGGCAAAGCATAAGGCATGCAGAACAAGGATGGGGCAAGGCAAAAGGCATGCAGAACAAGGATGGGGCAAGGCATAAGGCATGCAGCACAGGGATGGGGCAAGGCATAAGGCGTGCAGCACAGGGATGGGGCAAGGCATAAGGCGTGCAGCACAAGGATGGGGCAAGGCATAAGGCGTGCAGCACAGGGATGGGGTAAAGCATAAGGCCTGCAGCACAGGGATGGGGCAAGGCATAAGGTGTGCAGCACAGGGATGGAGCAAGGCAAAAGGTGTGCAGCACAGGGATGGGGCAAGGCATAATGCATGCAGCACAGGGATGGGGCAAGGCATAAGGCGTGCAGCACCGGGATGGGGCAAGGCATAAGGTGTGCAGCACAGGGATGGGGCAAGGCATAAGGCGTGCAGAACAAGGATGGGGCAAGGCATAAGGTGTGCAGCACAGGGATGGGGCAAGGCATAAGGCGTGCAGAACAAGGATGGGGCAAGGCATAAGGCGTGCAGCACAGGGATTCTGGGGACAAGGCATAAGGTGTGTAGAGCAAAGAATGCAGGAACCAGGGAATGGGGAAGGGGGTAGGTGTGCAAAGCAGGGAGTCTGGGGACAAGGATGGGGGACAGCATAATGTGAGCCGAGCAGCGAGTTTGGGGACAAGGCAAAGGAGGGGGGGGGGGGGTTTGTAAGGTGTGCAGAGCAGAGAGTCCGTTGGGGACAGGGATGGGGCAAGGCATAAAAAAGGTGTGCAGCACAGGGATGGGGCAAGGCATAAGGTGTGCAGAACAGAGAGGGCAGGAACCAGGGAATAGGGGGGGGGGGGAGAAAGGTGTGCAAGGAAGGGGGCCCATGGGGCAAGGAAGGGGGGTAGGTATAATGTGTGCAGTGCAGGAAGTCTGGGGGCAAGGATGAGGGAAAGGGCCAGGAGGTCTCTGCAGTCCTAACGGTGACAGCCATGGCTCCCTTTACAGATACAGTGAACTGAGTAAGTGTTGTCACTCCAGAACAAGAAGTGTGTTACTGGCAGGATCACCAAGTGAAAATAAAGGAAAAAGCCTGAAAAAAAGAAAACAAATGCAGCCACCACATCTAAGAACTGTAACCTGCAATATAGGACAATGTTGTTCCTGGGTTCACATACTTGTTCACACTCCTAATGTCAGCATTAGAGGTCATTCTATAGAGATCCCGCCATCCAACTGCTGGGGAATTCTGGGAGATAAAAGGCTTTTTGCAGACAACATACAGGAGCCATGTGTGTCGGCGGGTCATCTGATAACAATTCATGTTCTTAGTCATTACAATGCTATTACCACTTGCAAAGCGCACACAATGGGCACTATCAGCCTCCGACTCCACGTTATTGACAGAGGAGAATTGTATTTACCCAGCAGCCTGCCCTGGGATCACGTCACAGTCTATTCCCATACAGGAGCCGGGAAAACAAACCAGAGGGCAACAGAGCACGCAGATCAAACACCTTTCAGTAAATAAAGAACATTGCACCTATACAGGGCTTTTTTTCTCAGAAAATAGGTGCAGGAACTCAACCACGACCCCCCAATCTCCCTCGGCCCACCCCCCAACACACACACACCCTCCAAACTGCATCAAATAATGGCTGTGGTCAAATTTCACTAACAGTGGGAGGATCTTAAAGGGGTGCAGAGTTCAGGGGTTTGCTACATGCAGAATTTTGGGGGTGCGTTATGTAAATTACAATCTGGTAGGTTGGCAACATTGATCAGAACATAAAATCAGAAGAAGTCTTATCTTGAGGAACACCGGTACTCAAATACTACTAGGCAGACAGCAACATTAGGGATGGAAGCCTCTGGAGTGGACCAAAATAAAACCATGGAAGATGGTGCTACAAATGGTCCAAAATGACAGTTGTAAATGGGGACAGAGACTGCACTTTCTATGTGAGAGAGTACCTTCAGACTGTTCTTCTAAAACATGTGAAGGTACTCCCACACGCAGGGTACAATAACACTCCCCCAGTCATTTTGGGACATGGTTGCCCCATGTCAATGGGCCATGGTTGGGCCATATAATTTGGGCCCAGTCATTTTGGGCCATGGTTGACTTGGATTTTTAGGGATAGTCCCTGTTTGTAGAGGTTTGACCCAAGCAAAAAAGATCCCCTGAATGGCAATTGCGGGTGGGTTGGGTTTCATTTTCTGGCTTTTGAAAAAGGAAAGCTTCCCTGCCTTGACTGTAGAACTGGCTCCAGCAGCACCATACTGGGGAAGCACCTGCTCATTGTGGGGACTACAGCGCTGGGCACATTGTGGTAGCATCTTCCTAGTGTTCTAGGGTTACACTGCTGGGGACCTTTTTATTGTCAAAGACAGACCCCCCTCACAGTAGGGACTATCGCCGGCAAGCAAGGACAGATGGCTCCAGCGCCATCATGTTGGGGCAGCACCTGCTCAATGTCCTGACTACACCGCTGGTAACATTGGGGCGGCTTCTGCCCCGTGTAATAGGGGTACACTACTGGAGACCTTTTTATTGTCAAAGAAAGACCCCCCTCACAGTAGGGACTATCCCCGGCAAGAAAGGACAGGTGGCTCCAGCGCCATCATGTTGGGGCAGCACCTGCTCAATTTGCCGAATACACCGATTGTCAAAAGACAGATCCCCCTCACAGTGGGGACTATCAACGGCAAGCAAGGACAGATGGCTCCAGCGCCATCATGTTGGGGCAGCACCTGCTCAATGTCCTGACTACACCGCTGGCAACATTGGGGTGGCTTCTGCCCAGTGTAATAGGGGTACACTGCTGGAGACCTTTTTATTGTCAAAGTCAGACCCCTCAAAATGGGGATCATCAACGGAAGCAGGGACAGATGGCAAGTATATCCCAAAATAGCTCCAGCCCCATTAGCACCATGTTGGGGTGGCATGCCATCACACCTGTTGCCTCAAAAGGCATGTAGCCTGTGCCCTCTGCTGCATTCAGTTTAGCTTGTTTTTCGTATTATGTTCTGTTTTCTGGCCATTTATACATACATGGATCCCCATGAAGTGCGGTACATTAAAGATTGTTACCATCCAGAATCCTAGCCTGCAGACACAGAGCAGAGCACAGCCCGCTCCAAAAACAAAAACGCTGACATCCCAGGAACGCGGCTGGCTGCCGCCTTACCGTCCTCAGGCTTCTCACTGTGCCAGAGTAAAATTCCTTCATTAAGAAGCCCTCCAGGGAAAGTCGTGTTTAGCCCCTCGCACACTATAGAGAAGAAGAAGGATCCCCACCAATAAAAGGGCAACTAGAAACCTGCATTCAGGAGTATTGATGGGTGACCCGTCTTTGAAAATGCTAGTTGGCTGGCTTGGTCATCTCTGGTTTTGATCCTTTCTGGGACCATGACCTGGAACAAGCATGCAGATAAGTCACACAGCAGCTCCAACTATTCCAAGACAGTCACTCAGTACTGAAGCCACTAGAGCAGCATGACAGCCAGGGAAATAGTATTACAGATGATGGGGGGTTGGCTATGAGTACAGCCTCTGTACCTCCTCTAGTGTTCTTTAATAGAGTATTATTTTAGTTATATAAATATATATATTATTATTATTATTTTGGACATATATATATATATATATATATATATATATATATATATATATATATATATATATATATATATATATATACATACATATACACACACACACACACACACACACACATAAAATATTCCTCAATAACCCCCAAAACCTACATAAAATCCACAGAATGCCTTTGAAATCCCGATATTACCTTGTAAATGTAGAAGTGACATCACTGTGCTGTACATAGGCTGTGCCGAGAGCAGAGTTGTGGGAGGGGCCCAGCAGGCCCCACCCGCTACAGAAAACTCCTGGGGGGGGTGCAAAGACAAGACCAGTGTGCAGAGAGCAGTGTTGTGGGAAGGGCCCAGCAGGCCCCATCCACTAAAGAAAACTCCTGGGGGGGGGGGGGGGTGCAAAGACAAGAGCTGTGGGAGAGGCCTAGCAGGATCCACCCACTAAAGGCTGCCTGCAGAAAACTACAGGAGGGGGCAGAGACAGAACCAGTCTCCCTGCACAAGAAAAGAGCAGAGCTGTGGGAGGAGCCCAGCAGGCCCCACTCCCTACAGAAAACTCCTGGGGGGGGGGGGTGCAAAGACAAGACCAGTGTCCCCGCACAAGGAGAGAGAGCAGAGCTGTGGGAGGGGCCTATCAGGATCCACCCACTACAGGAGGGGGCAGAGACAGAACCAGACTCCCTGCACAAGAAAAGAGCAGAGCTGCGGGAGGGGTTCCACAAGCCCCACCCACCACAGGAGGGGCAGAGAGAAGACCCCCCTGCACAAGGAGAGAGAGCAGAGCTGTGGGAGCGGCCCAGCAGGCTCCACCCAGTACAGGTTGCCTGCAGAAAACTAAAGGAGAGGGCGGAGACAAGACCAGTCACCCAGCACAAGGAGGGAGAGGGAGAGAGAGAGAGATGTGGGAGGGGCCCCACCCACCACAGGAGGGGGCAGAGAGAAGACCAGTCTCCCTGCACAAAGAGAGCAGAGCTATGGGAGAGGCCCAGATGGCTCCACCCACTACAGGCTGCCTGCAAAAAAAAAAAAAAAACTACCGGAGGGGGCGGAGACAAGACCAGTCTCCCTGCACAAGGAAAGAGCAGAGATGTGGGAGGGGTCCCACAAGCCCCACCCACCACAGGATGGGGCAGCGACAAGACCAGTCTCCTGCACAAGGAGAGAGAGCAGCAGTGAGCAGGCTATATTACAGGAAGTCTCACACTGGATTACTGCACAGATCTGGAGAAAATCCACAAAGCTCACCGAGATTCCAGAACATACATGACCAATGGACTGCGAAAATATTTGCTAATTTTATTTTCCTGCATTGTAAGGCTGAGAACTTCTGACATGATCGGTCATTCCAGCGTCTGCAGGTCTGTTGCACCCCTATTGAGTGTACAAAGTGTGGCTCTGCTTGGTGGGGGCACCTCATCTTCGCCTATACATGGCCACCAATTATTGCAGCTGTGCCGATACCTGGAAGGCTGGAAACCATGAACCTGGAACACGGCAATAGACAAGCGCCAGGACAAAATGAAAATACAATTGGTCTGAGAGTGGTTTAGACATCCGCCAAGCTTTAACGATGCAATAAAGATTGCCTGGTAATGAACTCTGTAATGGACAGGACGATACACCCCGAAATATCAGAGATCAGATTTTGGGACGTTGTGAGGAATAAAGGTCACTCTGAAAATTCGATCGATACTTCACCTTCCAATCTCACGTCTTAAGATCACCTGGAGATACAGATGACGGACTTTGCACCAAGCCAGCGATACCGGAGAAAAACTTGCGGCCAAAGATCACGCCAACTTTACAGTCGCTAGGTAGAAGAATTTAAAAACAAATATAGTTTCTGATCGCTGATTACTACCAGCCGTTACTGTATTAACCACTTGCTGACCGCCAGCAGTACATATAGTGCGGCAGGTCGGCTCTGTCCCGCAAAACGACGCAACTGTAAGTCGCTTTGCGGGACTGCGAGTGGGGGGGGGGGGTGTTGGCATGTGCCAATTCGCCTCAAGGGGAACCAATCAAGGGGTTCGGCAGCCAAGATTGCTGCCGGGCACCCGCGATCGCTGCCCACGGAGACAGAACGGCAGTCTGCTGATGTAAACACAGCAGACCACTGTTCTGTCAGTGATGAACACAGGGATCCTACTATTTAGGATCACAGGTCTCTATGTGTTTATGCAGCAAGCCCATCCTCCACAATGTTAGAAAGCACCCCCCTAGGCACACATTTAACCCTTTGATCGTCCCTGGTGTTAACCCCCTCCCTGGGTATGGGAGAGATAGAGCCGCGCAGGTGTGTCAGTCCGACCTGGTGCTGGTAAGACCCGTCATCCGGATGAAGTGCAAAGAAGTAGTAGAACCGCACTCAGGTAGATGAAAGTAAAAAGAGTACTTTTTTATTCTTCAAATCATAGATAGACAGTGCAGGGGAACAGGCAATCCAAGGTTAACGCGTTTCACGGCACATACAGCCGCTTACTCATAACCGGTTATGAGTAAGCGGCTGTATGTGCCGTGAAACGCGTTAACCTTGGATTGCCTGTTCCCCTGCACTGTCTGTTTATCTATGATTTGAAGAATAAAAAAGTACTCTTTTTACTTTCATCTACCTGAGTGCGGTTCTACTACTTCTTTGCAGTTAACCCCCTCCCTGCCAGTGTCATTATTACAGTGACCGTGCATATTTTTAGCACCGATTACTGTAGTAATGTCGCTGGTCCCCCCAAAAGTGTCAAAAATGTCAGTCAGGAGTCCAATCTATCTGCCGCAATGTCGCAGTCCCGCTAAAAATCGCCGATCGCTGCCATTACTAGTAAAAAATAAACAAACAAATAAATGACATAAATATCTTTCCCCTAGTTTGTAGATGCGACAATTTTTGCTCATGCCAATCAAAGAAAGCATCAATATTCTCCATTAGAAGCCCATGTGAGAGGGGGGGGGGGGGATTTGTGTTGAGAAGGGGAATTTGGGGGGGGGGGTGGGGCAGGGGGTAAGAATTGGTCTAGGTGGGCACATCTGGGGAGGTAAGTGGGGGGTGGCTGCTATGAAAAGTAATATGGTCATAGGGGAAATATTCTTTGGGGCAAGGTGATTTATGCTAGTAGGGATGATTTGGGGGGGGGGGGGGGGGGAATGTGTGCTGGAAGAGATGGAGATGCAGAGATGGGGGGGGGGGGTGAGGGAGAGAGGATTTGTGCTTGTGGTGGAAATTTGAGGGGTAAAGGATTTGTGCTAGGATGGAGGTTTGGGGTAGGGGAATTTGTGCTGGAAGAGATGGGGGGGGGGGGGGGAGAGGATCTGTACTTGTTGGGGAAATTTGAGGGCTAGGGCAATTTGTGCTGGAAAGGGGGGGGGGGGGAGATTTGTACTCGTTGGGGAAATTAGAGGGGGTAGAGGATTTGTGCTAGAAGGGCGAAAATTTCTGCCAAGAGGGGTGTTTGCAATTTGGCATGTGAGCCCTGGACAGGGAACATCATGGCAGGATCACCAGGGATTATTTGAATAAAAGCTGCATAGATGCCAGGAACACTCAGGTTGATAGGAGGTCACAGTGATCAGGATTGTGAAGCTGGAGGATCAGAAGGAGAAACCCAACAACCTTTCTCTGGCAGAAGGAAGTGATGGCAGGGAAGGATGGCAGGGAAGGATGGCAGAAGGAAGGATGGCAGAAGGAAGGAAGGATGGCAGGGAAGGATGGCAGGGAAGGGTGTTTGCAGGAAGTTGGCAGTTTCTTAGGAGCCTCTTGGCGTTGAACTTGATTCTCTGGAAGGAGATTACTCAGACGTGATGCACAGCCAGTTAATAAGTGACAACTCAGCCTTGAATGTCCTCACCTGGACCGATAACAAGTCAATATTTTCACATACAAAGTAACAGTTTAATCAGTTAACAGTAAACAGAAGAGCAGGAAAACAAACAAGACAACAACAGATATACAAAACGAACAGCAGGACTGCCGACCAGACACAGGAAGAACAATGTATCTGTAATGTACGGATCCAAGCTGCAAACAATGTTTGCAACCCGCCGCAAAGTATGCAAACGGATGCAACCTGCCGCAAAGTATGCAAACGGATCCAACCTGCCGCAAAGTATGCAAACGGATGCAACCTGCCGCAAAGTATGCAAACGGATGCAACCTGCCGCAAAGTATGCAAACGGATGCAACCTGCTGCAAAGTATGCAAACAGATGCAACCTGCCGCAATGTATGCAAACAGATGCAACCTGCCGCAATGTATGCAAACGGATGCATCCTGCCGCAATGTATGCAAACGGATGCAACCTGCCGCAATGTATGCAAACGGATGCATCCTGCCGCAAACTATGCAAAACGGATGCAACCTGCCGCAAAGTATGCAAACAGATGCAACCTGCTGCAAAGTATGCAAATGGATGCAACCTGCCGCAATGTATGCAAACAGATGCAACCTGCCGCAATGTATGCAAACAGATGCAACCTGCCGCAATGTATGCAAACGGATGCAACCTGCCACAAAGTATGCAAACAGATGCAACCTGCCGCAAAGTATGCAAATGGATGCAACCTGCGGCAATGTATGCAAACAGATGCAATCTGCCATATGCAAATGGATGCAACCTTCCGCAATGTATGCAAACTGCAACAACGTATGCAAACTGCCGCAACGTATGCAAACTGCCGCAACGTATGCAAACTGCCGCAACGTATGCAAACTGCCGCAACGTATGCAAACTGCAACAATGTATATGAACCGATCCAAACTGCAACAATGTATACAAACCGATCCAAACTGCAACAATGTATACAAACCGATCCAAACTGCAACAATGTATACAAACCGATCCAAACTGCAACAATGTATACGAACCGATCCAAACTGCAACAATGTATACGAACCGATCCAAACTGCAACAATGTACAGCCAGTTTGGCCACAGTTTTCGCACATTTTACCTCCAGATTTGTATGTTTTTTGGCGCAATTTCCGACTGCGCGCTGTAGCTTTGGTGCACTTTCAGAAAACGTGCCAAAAAGCGAGTCTTTAGTCTATGGGGCCGCGCCTGGAAACCACGTAAACATCTGCTCTGGGACCAAACTGGTGCTATGCAGTATGAAATCTGCCTCGTGTATACCAGCATTGCCCTCTGAAGAGCAATCAGTTCTGGACCACTCTTCGGAAGGCATTTGAGAGTCAGGGAGCCGCAACCATGTGAAATTGCAAATAGTTACATGGTGCCACCCTTTCAGCTAAATGGGTCACAGTGCCAGGTCAAATGAGCATGCTGTGATGTAAAACATATGTGCACCCGTGTCCACAGTCTCGGGCCATCAATGACACTGAATATTCACAGAAATTTTGGTGTGGCTCCTTAGTGATGTTGGGGGCCACACTTGAGCCCCCTCCATATCAAGAAAGCTGACCACCACTGATCGAAAAAGGACTAAGCCTGCAACGTCGTAAAGGAATAAAATCACTAATAAAGAAAGATTGGGCCAATGTTGCAATTAAAGCCCAGTGATTTTTTTTCCCCTCTTTCTGCAGCCCTTGAAAGCCGGCACCATCGGAAGGGTGCCATGTGTACTTCACACGGAGGCCAGTAAACAGGAAAAGCGTCAGGAAGGAAAGAAAGTACACAATTATTAATTCCACTTCAGGCAGCCGCAACCTTGGCTTAAAAATAATAAAGCGTTGTGCGTCCCACCGAGCCGCACCTGCTCATTAAACCGAGTCTGGCTTTGTTGTGACGTCCGCCCGTGGAATATCTGACATCAGGACAGCGACCAGAATCAGAGACCGAGCAAGATTTCATTCGCTGTGAGAGAGACAGTCACATGTCACCCAGAGCCATTATGGAGCAGGAGGTTTGTTGCAGCGTCTGCCAGCAAAACCGCGCTCTGACGCCGCAATCCCAGCTGCAAATTCCACAGCAGAAATCTGGGGAGCGGCTTCAGCCATAATGCACAGACTAGAAGGGTAACTCCACCCGGAATGAGATTTTAGCATTTAGTGAATGATGAAGAGTTATACCGCCAAAGGGATGCTTGAAATTTCTGCACCACAGTGAATTTAAAAATAAAATACAGTAAAAGAGAAAAAAAATGGGATATTATATTTTTATTTATATTAATTTGTAAATAATTTCAAAAGGAGGAGTGGTATTAAAAAATGTTTTATATATTTTTAAATTTTATTAAAATATAATCAAAATAAAAATGATCAAAAATCAAATCATATTAATATTAGAATATCAAAATAAAAATTATTGATGAAAAAGCAAACAATTATTTTATTCATTTTATTTTGATTATATTTTACCTATTTGATTTTTGATCATTTTATTTTGATATTGTATTAGAATAATATCAAAATAAAATGATTAAAAATCAAATAATAATTGTTTAAAAAGCAAGCCATAATTATAATAATAGATTTTTTTAATAATTAATTTTGATATATTTTATTTTGATATAATAATAATACATTATCAAAATAAAATGATCAAAAAATCAAATATACCAAAATAAAAATATTAATATGGCTTGCTTTTTTATATAACAAAATTATTATTTTTAATCATTTTATTTTGAAATAATAATACTATTACAATATCAAATAAAATGGTAAAAACAAATATTATTATGGTTTGCTTTTGATCATCGTTTTATTTTGACATTAATAAAAAGAATATTAATAATATAAAAATTAAAATATTTTACCACCTCTCCTTTTGAAAATGCTTGTTGCCTCACTGGTAGCTTAATCAAGTGTCTTTAGCTCTTACAAGTCACTCACAAGTATACAGATCAGATTTGAAATGTGAAGCCAGTGCATGCATGTCCTGAATCAGCATCTCAATTGTTGGTTGTTGCCAGGCAGTTGGTATTTTCAAAACAGGAACTCCACAATCGCAGCTTCTGTTTTTTGGATAATGCGATTCCTTGAAAACAGAGGTGTCTCTCTCCCCTCTTCCCCCCCCCCCCCCCCCGACAACCAATCATATTACCTCTAGGTCTCGCTCTCCTAAAAAATGCTTGTTGCCTATCCGTCCAGTTGATGCGCCCCCCTAAGTCACTGAACCCAGAAGAAGAAGTCCCACCCCAAGTCACTGAACCCAGAAGAAGAAGTCCCACCCCAAGTCACTGAACCCAGAAGAAGAAGTCCCACCCCAAGTCACTGAACCCAGAAGAAGAAGTCCCACCCCAAGTCACTGAACCCAGAAGAAGAAGTCCCACCCCAAGTCACTGAACCCAGAAGAAGAAGTCCCACCCCAAGTCACTGAACCCAGAAGAAGAAGTCCCACCCCAAGTCACTGAACCCAGAAGAAGAAGTCCCACCCCAAGTCACTGAACCCAGAAGAAGAAGTCCCACCCCAAGTCACTGAACCCAGAAGAAGAAGTCCCACCCCAAGTCACTGAACCCAGAAGAAGAAGTCCCACCCCAAGTCACTGAACCCAGAAGAAGAAGTCCCGCCCCAAGTCACTGAACCCAGAAGAAGTCCCGCCCAAGTCACTGAACCCAGAAGAAGAAGTCCCACCCCAAGTCACTGACCCAGAAGAAGAAGTCCCACCCCAAGTCACTAACCCAGAAGAAGTCCCACCCCAAGTCACTGAACCCAGAAGAAGTCCCACCCAAGTCACTGAACCCAGAAGAAGTCCCACCCAAGTCACTGAGTCCAGAAGAAGTCCAACCCAAGTCACTGAGCCCAGAAGAAGTCCCGCCCAAGTCATTGAACCCAGAAGAAGTCCCACCCAAGTCACTGACCCAGAAGAAGTCCCACCCAAGTCACTGACCCAGAAGAAGTCCCACCCAAGTCACTGACCCAGAAGAAGCATTCCATTCAGAGTGAAGCTGCTACATTGCTTATTCTGGATTACCAGCACAAATATAGCCAGATAAAGCCAGGCAGTTGGTGTTTTCAGACAGGCCTCAGCAGCTTCTGTTTTCCTGTCAGTTTCTTTCCACAAGCAGAAGTCATAAGTACCTGTAGGGAGGGGCACATGTACCTACGGCTGTGCTCCCGGGACTTTAGGATGTTTGTTGGTGCAATCAGCACCCTTTTGCTGAACAGTTGCCAAGATAAAACCAACTTCATGACAAGCCACTTCTATACGGTGTTTCAGTGTGGCCAGACATAGAGAGGGAGGAACTGTAAAAGCACAATCACCAAGCACAAGAATCTTTGAGGACACTCAGGCCCCCCACAGCCAACCTCCTCACAAAACTTTCTCTCTTCCCTGGGAAGAATGTTGCTGATTTCTAAGATGTATTTACAGTGATGAGTCCCAGCGCTCCTCTGGAGGACAATGAACATAAAAACAGCAATTATTCCGCTGAAAGGTAGCAAAGTAGAGCAGAAAATAATTAGTGTTTAGTATTGTGTGTGCCGGGGGAGGGACAATCCTCCAACAAGAGAGACGCTCCGGTGAAACTAAACCACGCACCGAGTTCAATGATATGTAACCCAAATCACTAAAATCTGACTCAAGCTTTAAAATTCAATTACATTGTTTCAAAAAGCCATTTTATTCTGCATCTCGCAAACTATATACAGATCTACATGTTTTCACCCAACATTTACACTTTCCTGTTAAAGCAAAATTAGAAAAATGTGAGAATCTTGGGTCTATAAATAGGCTACTTGGTCATCCTGCCATAAAGCACTTCCTGTTACAGGGTGACAACCAGGGCCAGATTAACGTAGGGGCTATTGGAGCTGCAGCTCCAGGCCCCTACTTTAATATAGGCCCAGTAGGGGCAGACTGATTGTTCTGCTCAGGGCCAGTAGGGGGCTACATGAGAGGCTCCTGGCACCTTCTGAAGCAGGGGAAATATGACAGTGTGAGGTTTATCGTGTGGTGGTAGGGGCAAATACAAGCACCAATCACCCTCTTTGACTCTCTATGAAGCAGCTTCTCCTCCTCTCCCTCCTGCGACTTTCAGCTGCTTCCTTTGTGAGCCATTGAGGGAGATCAGTGCTTATAGAACCACCAAAATCTTCAGCACCGGTCCCATGATGTTTTTAATCCAGCCCTGGTGACAACACTCCCCTATTGTGCTCCTGTGTTGTCACCTGGGCTTTCGATGGAGACTATAAGCAGCAGTTTCAACGTACATTACACAAGACATGGCCCACTGTTGTCACCATCAGGAACCCATCCTGAGAAAGACAGGAAATGGTTGCTAAAAAGGGGGACAACGCTCTGACCCCGTCTCCTTATTGTGCCCTTGCATTGTCACCCTGTTATCCAAAAGAGACTGCAAGCAGCAATTTCAACACACATTACACCGTTTTGGCCCACTGTTGTCACCACCAGGAACCCATCCTGAGAAATGCCATGTGCCCCCCCCCCCCCCCCCCCATTAGAGTGCATATAGAACAGAAGTGGCTGTGAAGATGCTGCAGATAGGAAGCGCCAAGCTGTAACAAAGGATGAATAAACTGCACCAAGCTGTAACAAAGGATGAATAAACTGCACCAAGCTGTAACAAAGGATGCATAAACTGCACCAAGCTGTAACAAAGGATGCATAAACTGCACCAAGCTGTAACAAAGGATGCATAAACTGCACCAAGCTGTAACAAAGGATGAATAAACTGCACCAAGCTGTAACAAAGGATGAATAAACTCCAAAAACAAGGATTTAAAAAAATTAACTTTTTATGATAAGCAGTGCCAAGAGCAAGCGAAACTATCCTCCAGTGAAGGGTTGCATTGTCCTTGAACTGGACGTGACATCGAAATACTGAAACAATTCAGTGAAGATCAGATCCTGCAGAATGATCTAAGGAAGGTCTCCGATCATTCTGTTGGATCTGACCTCGGTTCGGAGACCTTCCTTAGATCATTCTATTGGTTCTGCTCTGAGACCCTCCTTAGATCATTCTTTTGGATCTGATCTCTGATGCAAGACCTTCCTTAGATCATTCTAATGGATCTGCTGTCTAATCAGAGACCTTCCTTAGATTGCAGAACGCAAAGACCTTCCTTAGATTGCAGAACGATCTAAGGAAGGTCTCAGATCGTTCTGTTGGATCCGACCTCGGATCTGACCTCAGATCTGAGACATTCCTTAGACCATTCTGTTGGATCTCCAATCTAAAATGAAGGTCTCTGATTAGACAGCAGATCCATTAGAATGATCTAAGGAAGGTCTTAGATCATTCTGTTGGATCTGACCTCGGTTCGGAGACCTTCCTTAGATCATTCTATTGGTTCTGCTCTGTGACCCTCCTTTAGATAATGCTGTTGGATCTGATCTCTGATGCAAGACCTTCCTTAGACCATTCTAATGGATCTGCTGTCTAATCAGAGACCTTCCTTAGATTGCAGAACTATCTAAGGAAGGTCTCAGATCGTTCTGTTGGATCTGATCTCTGATCCGAGACCTTCCTTAGATCATTCTAATGGATCTGCTGTCTAATCAAAGACCTTTCTTAGATTGCAGAACGCAAAGACCTTCCTTAGATTGCAGAACGATCTAAGGAAGGTCTCAGATCGTTTTGTTGGATCTGACCTCAGATCTGAGACATTCCTTAGATCATTCTGTTGGATCTCCAATCTAAAGGAAGGTCTCCGATTAGACAGCAGATTCATTAGAATGATCGAAGGAAGGTCTTGGATCAGAGATCAGATCCAACAGAATGATCTAAGACCTTCCTTAGATCATTCTAATGGATCTGCTGTCTAATCGGAGACCTTCCTTTAGATTGGAGATCCAACAGAATGATCTAAGGAATGTCTAAGATCTGAGGTCAGATCCAACAGAACGATCTGAGACCTTCCTTAGATCGTTCTGCAATCTAAGGAAGGTCTTTGCGTTCTGCAATCTAAGGAAGGTCTTTGATTAGACAGCAGAACCATTAGAATGATCTAAGGAAGGTCTTGGATCAGAGGTCAGATCCAACAGAACGATCTGAGACCTTCTTTGTATCAGATCTACTAAAATGATCCGAGACCTTCCTTAGATATTTATTTTGGATCAGACTTGAGACCTTCCTTAGATCATTCTATTGGTTCTGCCCCGAGACCCTCCTTAGATCATTCTATTGGATCTGATCTCTGATCCAAGAAGGGTCTCAGGGCAGAACCAACAGCATGATCTAAGGAGGGTCTCAGGGCAGAACCAACAGAATGATCTAAGGAGGGTCTCAGGGCAGAACCAACAGAATGATCTAAGAAGGGTCTCAGGGCAGAACCAACAGCATGATCTAAGGAGGGTCTCAGGGCAGAACCAACAGAATGATCTAAGGAAGGTCTCAAGTCTGATCCAAAATAAATATCTAAGGAAGGTCTCGGATCATTTTAGTAGATCTGATACAAAGAAGGTCTCGGATCAGATCCAACTGAATGATCCATGGAAGGTCTCAAGTCAGATCCAAAAGAATGATCTAAGGAAAGTCTTGGATCATTTTAGTATATCCGATCCAAAGGAGGTCTCAGATCAGATCCAACAGAATGACCTAAAGCAGGGATCGTCAAACTACGGCCCTCCAGCTGTTGTGGAGCTACACATCCCATGAGGCATTGTAAAACTCTGAGATTCACAGACATGACTAGGCATGATGGGAATTGTAGTTCCTGAACAACTGGAGGGCCATAGTTTGAAGACCCCTGACCTAAAGAAAGGTCTCAAGTCTGATCTAAAAGAATGACCCAAGGAAGGCCTTGGATCAGAAATCAGATCCAGCAGAATGATTTAAGAAAGTTCTCAAGGCAGATCCAATAGAATGATCTAAAGAAGGTCTCAGATCAGATCCAATAGAATAATCGAAGGAAGGTCTCAGATATTTATAGTAGATCTAATCCAAAGCAGGTCTTGGATCAGATCCAACAGAATGATCTAAAGAAGGTCTTGCATCAGAGATGAATCATCTAGATCTGGCAAAAAAAAAAAAAAAAAGTGATTAGTCGGTGGGAGAGCGATAAAAAGGATAACGCATTGCAACAAATGGTGCGGATCTCCCCTCATCATTTTCTGATCTGCCTCCCCAGTGGAAACACGACAGTGCAATCTGTTTAACAACAAGACGGAAAACAAAAAAACTGTCCTCATTCCACTCGTATATTTAGAATTCAACCCCCAGGCATCAAAGAACAAGAGGTTGCTGGAAGGAAATGGAAAATATCCTGGGAAAGGGCAATCCTTTATTCCCAAGTATTGTCAGGAGAAGATTTTATCTGATTTCTCTGGATTTCTAATGTTCTGTAAGCCCTATCCTCTGCGATTTCACCATCATCAATACAGAAGCGAGGGAGGGGATGGAGGGGGGGGGGGGGAGTCCTTTGATTCAGTGCAGGACAGACTCAGGTTGTCATAACATCTGTGAAGTCTGAAGGGTCTTTCCAGATGCTGGAGCTACAAGCCTGAGCATGTCTGAGCGCTCCCGGGCAAGGCCGGGCTTGCCGTCTCAAAGCAGATGGAGAGACTTAGCTACTGAAGTGTAAAGCGGAACTCCGAAAATAACGCTGGAAAACACATCTTAAAGTGGACCTTGACTCCCCTTTTTACCCCAAACCTGAAAGACCATTAGGCAGAGTTCACACCTACAGGTGCCAAAGCGCACACATTTCTGCACGTCGTGTGTAGGGCAGCCCATTCATTTTTGTGAATGGAAAAAGAAGTCTCTGACCCAAAAAACGTGCCACATGCATTTGCAGATGTGTGGGGGCAGGGCCGCTGATGAGGCAGTACAGCCAGCCCTCCTGTACTGGGCCCAGGTCCCATCAGTTCAAAAGGGGGGCCCCAGCACCTCTTGAGCAGGTGGGCTGGCTGGCTGTACGTTTGCAGACGGATCCTCCTCTTCCTTCCCTTGCAGCACTGCCAGCTTCTACTCCTCTTTCTCCCTCCAGCTGCACTGCAGGGATAGTGGTTCTAGCACATGTGGCCCTTCCATCTGCTGTCTGGGCCCTTTCCCCACAGCGCTGCTGGCTTCCCTCCTCTGCTCTTCCCCCAGCAGCTGCTGTGGCCTGTTTCAGGATGGTGAGCGACTGGAGGAGCAGTTAAATTACAGGCCCCTTCCCTTTCTGAATGAACACAGTAAACGATCTGTACCAATCGCTCCTGTGTCCAGTCATCACTGAAGCAAAGTATGCTCCAGTTTGTAAATGAGCAGGAAGCCTCAGAGCATTACTCATTCATTCATCTGTGCAGCTGAGGCTGCAAAGAAAGAGACTGAAATCTATGTCCTCAGTCACTTTTGGCCGGGGAAAGGGGGCCCAACCATCAGGTAGGCTGTATGGGGCCCTGTGATTTCTAACAGCAACCCTGTGTGAGGGTGCCCTTAACAGTGGCACAGTTGAGGATCTGTTGAAGGGCAGCACGTTTCCATGCACGTTGGGAAAGCGCGCAAATTAGGTGTGAACCTAGCCTTAGCCTACATTTACATTTGTGCACTTTCCAGAAACCCTGACCCTTAGATGAGTTCCTGACTAGGTTGGCCAAAACTCAATAACCAACTGTGCCAAATCTCCTACGGCACATGCATAAGCTGTAGAAGGAGGTGACAAAGCTGGTTATTGAACGACGGCCAACCTCACCGGGCCTTGTATGGGGCTTCTGCTATAGGAGATCTGGCAAGCTTGTGATCATTCAATACCACACCCTGCCACAGCTCCTATGGTGCAAGAGTCGTAGGAGGCCTGGTAGGGTTGGTTGCTGTTCCAAAGCTAACTGTGCCATATCTACTGCGCAAAACGCTAGATTTGCACATGCAAATTATGAGATCTGGGGCAGTTTGTAATAGAATAATGACAAACTATACCAGTTCCTTTAACCCCCCCTCCGATGTGTGAGATCTCCATGGAAGGCACTGGTGGTGCGATGGACTAGCACAGAATAAAAGGAAGAAGAATTTGGTTGGGGGGCGGGAGAGATGTCAGAAATCTGCTGAGAATATCTACCTTAGCCAACTGATTCTTCCCACTTTTTTTTTTTTTTTTGGTAAAACATCACCCAGGGCACATATGGCAAGGTCGCAGGAATGCCATGGTTGTAGGCCAAGATGCAGCGGCAGCAAGGCAGCCATGACACTTGAGAGTCTAGAAGTAGTTGGTCATATTCAACTGGACTTGTTCCGTAATGATGAAGACCTCTCCAAGCCACGTTCTAATGGAGTGTCAAGAATATCCCCCAACATTTGTATCCATACAGATAGCACCAGCACCTTGATCCAAATGGAATGTGTCCAGGCAGATGTTGATTGTCCCAAGAACAAGATGTGAAGGGGGCCATGTACATCAAACTGGAACAACTATCCTTGAACGGTGGTGGGGTGTCTTAAACACCTGATTGTTTTAACATCTCTATCCTTGACATTTGACATTAATTCACAACTTCAGCCATGTGCAGTGCTGTATTTTGGCCTAGGCCAGCAAGGCCCAGGCCTAGGGTGGCACTTTGCAGGGGGGTAACAAAAAAGCCACCCCCCTCCACCTGAGACTCTTTTGGCCACTGGTTGCTAGAGCCGCCTCTCCCACCTTTCTCTCTCTCACCCCCCCCTCCCCTCTCTCACCCCCCCCCCTCCCTTCTCTCATCCCCTCTCTCACTCACCCCTACTTTCTCTCTCACCTCTCTCTCACCCCCTCCCTCTCTCACCCCCTCACTCTCATCCCCCCTGTCTCTCACCCCCTCCCTCTCTCCCCTCTCTCTCATCCCCCCTCCCCCTTGTGAGATCTCAGGGATTCATGCTGGGACTTGGAGTCCTTCAATTTTGGAGGGAGTCATATCCGTTATAAAGGAAGGAGTGGGGCAAATTTGCATAGGATTGGGAAGGGGGGGGGGGGGGCGCCCAATTTTAGTCTTGCCTAGGGCAGCACAAAACCAAAATACACCACTGGCCGTGTGCCTCGGAGTATTAAACCCCATTCAGACACACTGGATGCCAAGAATGGGGTGATATAACTAGAACACGGTGGTTCCACAACTTACACACCTCCCATCCTGTTCATGGACAACCAACTTCTGCCTTTACACATTCCATGGCAATTGAATTAGGGTGTGGGCGTTACCTGTGTGGATAGAAATGTTGGGGTATCCTCCGGACACTCATTGGAACTTAAAACTTGGAGAAGCTGCCCAATGCCTTCACATTCATATAGACTCGTACTGGAATGTTGACCAACTACTACTTTCTGTCCCCTGACCTGGATAAATGAGAGCCTTCAGCTACACCTGGGCAGGTGTTGGGGGGAGTATGAGGGTGACCTCCGCCAAGAGGGAATTCTTAGAGGCCTCTCCCACTGCAAATTCTTCACCTCTCCGCAACCCCACGTCATCAGCTCTGAAGGAGAGCTGTCAAACCGGTCCTGGAGATGACAATCCAAGCTCTGGAAAGAGCAATCGAGCATCTTACGATTACTACTAAAAAGTATGTTCACCTTACTCACGGCTGAGTCATCCAATCTACGCAAGAGGAGGAACCCAAAAATTCCTACATGAACACATGAAAACAGAGGCAGCATGAAGAGCTACTCATCCTCGTGCCGTGTCAATAATTGCCTAAATCTGTGTGTCATTACCAACCGCCGCAGCAAACCAGAGTGTGGTTTCCAGCCGGGGTCTGCCGGAAAAGTTTAAAATATTTTCTAAAGCACAAAACATTCTGCCGTCCCAGCTCTGCCTTCCACAAGTGTGCAGCCAGCTCCAGTTTTAATCTGCGTGGAGCAGACAGGTTGATAAAACGACGAGCTGAGGGTATTGGTAGAGGAGAGGTTTGCCAAAAAAAATTAAAAAAAAAAAAACAGTCACAAAAGAGATAAGGTGCCAAGAAGTTATACTGCAGGGATGGCGAACCTTGGCACCCCAGATGTTTCGGAACTACATTTCCCATGATGCTCATGCACTCATGCAGTGTAGGTGAGCATCATGGGAAATGAAGTTCCAAAACATCTGGGGTGCCAAGGTTCGCCATCACTGAGTTATAGTCATAGGCAGTCAGAATGTTGCACTCTTGCACTGAGTATGCAGATGTGCCGGACTTCCAGAGACTGGTAACTTCTCCTTTAAGCCTCATCCCTTAATAGGTCTGTCCAGGGCTTTTTTTCCTCAGAGAATAGGTGCAGGAACTCCCCCCCCTTTGAGTCACCCCTTGTCTCCACCCACTACCCACCTCTGAGCACTGTCCCTTGGTTCGACCCCCTAACCACCTCCCACACACAACAAAATACCGTATTTATCGGCGTATCACACGCCTAAAAATGGAGGAAAAAGTAGCAGTGCGTGTTATACGCCGATATAAGTAAAAAAAAGAGGCCAGAAAACACTAGCAGCGCCGAGAGGTAGAAGGGGGCGGGCAGCGCCGAGAGGTAGAAGGGGACGGGTGGCGCCGAGGAGAAGGGAGGACCGCTGTCATCGGAAGTCCCGCCTCCTATGCCGACGTCAATCATAGGCGCCAGGACTTCCGATAACAGCGCATCCTTCCTTCTCCTCTGCGCCGCCAGCCCCCTTCTACCTTTCGGCGCTGGATGCTTTCTGGACAAGTAATTTCTTTAGTGGCACTGGCGCTGGCGAGGCTGCAATAATGGTCGCTGGCGAGGCTGCAATTATCGGCGCTGGCGAGGCTGCATGTAAGAGCACTGGCGAGGCTGCATGTATGGGCACTGGCGAGGCTGCAATTATCGGCGCTGGCGAGGCTGCATGTATGGGCACTGGCGAGGCTGCATGTATGGGCACTGGCGAGGCTGCATGTATGGGCATGGGGGAGGCTGCATGTATGGGCACTGGCGAGGCTGCATGTATGGGCACTGGCGAGGCTGCATGTATGGGCACGGGCGAGGCTGCATGTATGGGCACTGCACTGGCGAGGCTGCAATTATGGGCACGGGCGAGGCTGCATGTATGGGCACTGCGCTGGCGAGGCTGCAATTATGGGCACTGGTGCTGGCGAGGCTGCATGTATGGACACTGCGCTGATGAGCTGCATTCGTGGGCACTGGTAAGACTACATTTAATTTTTAAAAAAATGTTCTGAGTTCAAAGCGGTTAATTTTAAATTTTTAGCTTTTTTCCTGAAATTTCTGCCCTAAAATTTAGGTGCGTGTTATACGCCGGCGCGTGTTATACGCCGATAAATGGTACCTCACCCAGCAAAAAAGATCCACCCCAGCAACTTTGGACCCCCTCCAGTAGCAACAACGGCTCTCCCAGCAATCAATAGATAAGCCAACAATAGACCTCTACCTCAATAGGAGATCCCTACCAACAACATGAGACCCCCCAGCAACAATAGATCCCCCAGCAGCAACAATAGACCCTCACACAATTCCAGATCCCTACCAGTGACAATAAATCCCCAAGCAGCCAGCATTAAGAGACCCTTCTTAACATCCCACACCCCTTGCTGTTACATACATTCAGTGCTGGAGGTGCCGGAACTGCATTCCACCGCGTTCCTGCTGAAAAAAAGCCCTGGGTCTGTCCATGGATGTGCCGCTAGTGCCTAACTCCACCCTAAAAACCACACCTTTTGCATGCTGTACATCTTGTTAGCTTATTTTATTTTTTTTTTTTTAAGATATTTTAATATACTAAAACATGGAGGACATCAGAAACAGGTTACTTCCTGAACCATGTAGCAAGCTGGAATTTGTAGTTCCTCAGCCAGAACATTAAAGGGCACAGCACACTAGTCAGCCTCAGAAGCCAATGACCACATTCCTCGCCCTGTAATGCGAGAATGAACATCGCAGCTGAGGAGTAGGAATGTGCACCTGTGTGAGTTCCTAGTTGTCAAACTGACACATTCCATTACATTGAAACGGTCAAGTCAACCAACACTGCCAAATTTTGGTCTGGGCATAGGAGGTAGGTTATAGATGATTCGATTTGCTTTCCTGCAACCACGGTATTGTGTTCTCTGGCAGTGGGAGCACAGGGAGCCTTCCCAGCCAGGAGAACAAAAGGATTACTGCTGGCGACTATAGCCGCTAGCAGTAATTGCATGCTACAAATCCCTCAGGCGTTTTGAACTGAACTTGACCGATTGATAGAATCTTGGACATTCTCTGCTGAAATTTGATCCACCTATGGCCGGCCTTAAACTGGGTTCATGGTACCGTGCATGATGGCATTATAATAAAACGCCCTACGCATGAGAAATGTGGAAAAGAATGCCTCTGGTCCTCACCTCGATTACTGCTGGACTGGGAGGGGAGCTAGGAGCCAAGTCAACTATTGGAGCTACTAAATTTCCCAAAAAATTATTTAAAATAATAAAAATGAAATTATATATATATATATATATATATATATATATTATATTATATATATATAAAAAATTACACATAGAAAATTTTACACATTACACACACACACACACACACACACACACACGTATATACACACTTTATTTTCTTTTATGTTTTGTTTTAATTAAAAAAAAAAAAAAAAAAAATAATATAATAATATTTTTTTAAGGTTTTAATAAAAAAAACAAACAAACAAACATACGTACAAAACATAGAAACTTTACACTAAATATATATAAATATTATATATATATATATATATATATATATATATATATATATATATATATATATATATATATATATATATAGATAGATAGTAAAATTTTCTGTGTTTTATTGTATGTATGTTTTTTTTTTTTTTTTTTTTTTTTTTTTTTATTAAAACCTTAAAAAGATTATACTATATAAGTTTTTTAATTCATATACACACACACGTATATATTTTTTATTTTTTTTTAGGTTTTAGGAATAAAAAAAAACAAAAAAACAAAAAAAAAAAAAAAACACACACCACACACACACACACTTACAATGAAAGTTCCACCTTTATATAAAAATGGAAAATAAGTGCCGCTAAACCCTAAGCAAATACTGCTCATTAGCGGCAATGTGTCGTCTACATGACTGTACGCACTGTGCAAATAATCTCAGGGCGCCAACATGAAAATTCCATGAAGGACAAACGAGACGCCAGCTGTGAAATGCCTCCAAGAGAGCAAATAACAAGCACACCGCACCTACACAGGACACAACCATGGAATGTAAACACGTCCACGAAAGGGGCATCACTATTTATTTTTCCCTCCCATTATTAAAAAAGCATAAGGTAGGTTTCAACCCGTCCGTGTTTTTTTTTTTTCTTTTTTGCCATCTGCGTCCCATTGGGGAGATTTCCCTTCACTGCCTGTCTAGCAAGACGCAAAGCCTTCTGTTTAGTCTATGAAAATTTAAGGCTCCATTCAGCACACACACTTCAGCAAGTCACATGTAGGGCAGTCTATTTTAATGGAGTGGAGTGGAAATCACCATCACCAGCCACCACCAACATGCGCCTCTTACCGAATTCCAAGACCATAAATTATAATGGTCGGATACGCTCAGAAAGGGCAGAAGGATGCCATGGATGGAAAGGAAAACTGTAGGTGTGGGTATCCATATACTCAAAAATAGATAAACAAAATCCCATAGTGAAGACCATCAAGGATGAAGAAATTAGGTTTATTAAAACAATAGTGCAATTCAATGATGGCCTGTCCATTGAGGGTGCAGAGGCGCCGCCCCCCCTAATCTACATGCAGGGCGCCGGACGCATGGATTCTAATGGGTTTTTTTTAGCACCTGATTAAGAGTCAGAGGCTCTAATAGGCTTCAAAAAAGGGTGAGCTCGGGGCGCAGAGCACTGTGCCCCGAGCCCACCCAGTTGTGTGACAATAGCGAATGAACATTCACTATTGCCACACTTATTCTCCAATCAGGAAGCGGGTCCTGAGACCTGTTTACCGATTAGGAGAAGGCATGCTATTGGCCAAGAAGGGGGGAGGAGGTGGCCGCCAAGAAGGGACATGAAGGAGCCTGAGGGGGAAGCCGCCGCCTGTCATTCCAGAGGAACAAGGTAAGTAAACTGGTGGGCTGGTGGGCGATGTGGTGGTGCAGACTGGACTGAGTTTGCCGGGGGGGGGGGGCAGATCCGTCTGCCACCCCCCCCGACTGATGGAGCACCAGCCGCCACTGGTGCAATTACCTTGTAAAAGGTTAATAAACAGCGATAAGAGATACTGGCAAGCTGTTGGCCACGGCGAAAAACACTGTTCTGCGTTCGTAGCTGCGCATACGTGATGACGTCAACCTCCAGGCCACTCCCACTTGGTGATTGGACAATGAATGAGCAACAGTACATGGCCAACACTCCGCTGTCTACTCCTGTCCACACATGTGAACTGCAGCATACCAGAATGGCTTAGTGTTGCATGCCACCCCCATCAAAAGCTTTCCGAACAGCATTTCACAGATGAGTCCATAAAAGCCACTTTTGTTGGAGAACTACAATTCCCAGCAGGCCAGGCTATGGACAACACCTGAAGTTCCTCAACAAATTCCATTACTCATCGGATCGTTCTTGGAACGCTCCCAGATCACGAGGATAAAATTTCAGCTACCGAGTCCCACTTCCTCATCACAGAGGGGTTAGGCAGCGGAAATTTGGCCGCGTTCGAAGCCTTCGAACAGAGCATCCATTGAGGAGCTCCAAGTGTGGCAGGTGCTGAGAAGTCTCTGACAGGCGGCCAACACAAAGCCGGGCTTTCCTCTCCACACTGTGCGCGTGCTTATCGCCAGCGATGATGACAGATGGGGCGCGGAAGCACCGGAGCGCGGGCCAAGGTTAAATGATCGTTTAGGTCTACTAAAATGCCATAACACCTGTTCTTCCCCCGCCAGATCCCTCTCACGAGGTGACCTGAACTCATATCAAAACCCTACTAGGATCAGATTAAAAATGTAACTATTATTTGTTCTGATAACTGAAACAATGTAGCTAATATTTGTTCTACTACTTCCTGGTATATAGAGAGATGTGGCATTAAAGTGGAACAGCAAGCAGATATAAAAGAACAAAAAACACACGCAGTTCTGTGTGTTCATTAATACATCATTACATCGATTTATTAAAACTGAACTCCGATTACAACAACTTACACCTAATTCGATTCCTCAATGGCCAGAAAGGATATGCAGTAAATCCGCACTGTGCGCAACAAATGCCTTTGCAAACCCAAATATTGCTTTGTAAAAGTACTGGTGACATCATCATTGGCCTGTAACAAAGCCTGTGCAGAGAGAAAGGCGGTAGGAGGGGAGGGGGAAATGTCATTTTTTAGATGCAATCCAAAACATCGCATTGCACTGCAACCAAAAGAACTGAATGAAATGTCACAAAGTGACATTTCAAAAAAGGTCTAATAAAATAAAAAAAAATAAAAGTTACCGCAAGAGGTAGTGGATACTGCTGGTGCAAGCAGGGGGCCTCCAAACCTTCTAAATAAAATGGCCAGTTTACGGTCCTTCAAATTTTAGGTGGGGGTGGGCTGCACTTTGGCCAGCAGGAGTAAAACAGTTCCCCATCCGTGGGAGCAATGGTGCCCCATCCCTGGTGTCCATGGGAGCTAAAGTGCCCCATCCCTGGTGTCAATGGGAGCAATAGTGCCCCATCAAGTATGCCCTACTGATGCTGACAGTGGGGGGGGGGGGGGCAATAATGCCCCAAGGGCCAGATAAAAGCAAGCAAAGGGCCCCATCTGGCCCATCGCTGGTGTCAATGGGAGCAAAAGCGTCCCATCCCTGGTGTCAATGGGAGCAAAAGCGCCCCATGCCTGGTGTCAATGGGAGCAAGAGCGCCCCATGCCTGGTGTCAATGGGAGCAAGAGCGCCCCATGCCTGGTGTCAATGGGAGCAAAAGCGCCCCATGCCTGGTGTCAATGGGAGCAAAAGCGCCCCATGCCTGGTGTCAATGGGAGCAAAAGCGCCCCATGCCTGGTGTCAATGGGAGCAAAAGCGCCCCATGCCTGGTGTCAATGGGAGCAAAAGCGCCCCATGCCTGGTGTCAATGGGAGCAAAAGCGCCCCATGCCTGGTGTCAATGGGAGCAAAAGCGCCCCATGCCTGGTGTCAATGGGAGCAAAAGCGCCCCATGCCTGGTGTCAATGGGAGCAAAAGCGCCCCATGCCTGGTGTCAATGGGAGCAAAAGCGCCCCATGCCTGGTGTCAATGGGAGCAAAAGCGCCCCATGCCTGGTGTCAATGGAAGCAAAAGCGCCCCATGCCTGGTGTCAATGGAAGCAAAAGCGCCCCATGCCTGGTGTCAATGGGAGCAAAAGCGCCCCATGCCTGGTGTCAATGGGAGCAAAAGCGCCCCATGCCTGGTGTCAATGGGAGCAAAAGCGCCCCCATCCCTGGCGTCAATGGGAGCAAAAGTGCCCCATCCCTGGCGTCAATGAGAGCAAAAGTGCCCCATCCCTGGTGTCAATGGGAGAAATAGTGCCCCATCCCTGGCGTCAATGGGAGCAATAATGCCCCATCCCTGGCGTCAATGGGAGCAATAGTGCCCCATCCCTGGCGTCAATGGGAGCAATAGTGCCCCATCCCTGGCGTCAATGGGAGCAATAGTGCCCCATCCCTGGCGTCAATGGGAGCAATAGTGCCTCATCAAGTATGCCCTACTGATGCTGACAGTGGGGGGGGGAGGGGGCAATAATGCCCCAAGGGCCAGATAAAAGCAAGCAAAGGGCCCCATCTGGCCCCTGCAGTTTGGAGGCCACTGCCTTATTGCCTTGAAAGTGCTATTCAAATAGAATGGCAATGCACAGTTCTGCAGTACACATGCTGCTGTGCATTTGTGGTAAAATAAGTGTTTTGCACCATGTTAACGCACGGCACTCGTGCAAACAGACCAATCAGATTTTTTTTTGGAATAGGGAAGTGCAGGTTTGCATTGATACCCATCAGTGACCTCGTCTGATTCCAAATAAATTCCCTCAATGTGCGCCAATCAAACGGATCCATTGTAACATCTAACTGAAGCAAAGTCTTTGTGCGCCGATAAGAATCCCGGCAATGTATCTCTGAGTGTGCAGATTCCGCAATCACAATGGAAACATTTAGGATAAAAGGCGGAATGATGCTGGAGAGACACCCAGAGCGCCACCGCGAGAGGAGAGCATCGCCATCACAATGCTTCATTGTAGCCGTATTAGTGCATGTGCTACATTAAAGTTCTGTCCATAATACTCCGTGCAAAAATAAATCATCATAGACAATATTCTTATGTAGAACGTGCGTTAATACGGCTACAATGATGCATTGTGACGGCGATCTTCCATTCCCACGGTGACGCTCTGGGTGTCTCTCCAGTCTCAGTCCCCCCTTTTATCTTAAAATGTTTCCATTGTGATTCCGGAATCTGTGCGCTCAGAGATACATTGCCGGGATTCTTATCGGACAAAGCGTATTCTTCAGTTCGATGTCACAGCAGGATCAGCTGATTGGCGCAGGATGCTGAATACATTTATTGAGATTAGATGAAGTCAAAGAGACACTAGAATGTCAAAAGTATTGGGACGCCTGCCTTTACACACACATGAACTTCAATGGCATCCCAGTCTTAGTCCGTAGGGCCGCAGGTTGATCACCCCAACGTTAAGGCAAACTTGTACTTTGTCCATGCAGGTCAAGAGATATACTGATGACAGCCCCACAAACAACTACACTATATTATCAAAAGTATTGGGACGCCTGCCTTTACACGCACATGAACTTTAAATGGCATCGCAGTCTTAGTCCGTAGGGTTCAATATTGAGTTGGCCCAATATAACAGCTTCAACTCTTCTGGGAAGGCCGTCCGCAAGGTTTAGGAGTGTGTTTATAGCAGTGATGATGAACCTTGGCACCCCAGATGTTTTGAAACTACATTTCCCATGATGCTCATGCACTCTGCATTGTAGTTGAGCATCATGGGAAATGTAGTTCCAAAAAATCTGGGGTGCCAAGGTTCACCATCTCTGGTCTATGGGAATGTTTGACCATTCTTCCAGAAGCGCATTTGTGAGGTCAGTCACTGATGTTGGATGAGAAGCCCTGGCTCAGTCTCCACTCGAATTCATCCCAAATGTGTTCTATCGGGTTGAGGTCAGGACTCTGTGCAGGCCAGTCAAGTTCCTCCACCCCAAACATGCTCATCCCTGTCTTTATGGACCTTGCTTTGTGCACTGGTGTGCCGTTATGTTGAAGCAGGAAGGGGCCATCCCCAAACTCCTCCCACAAAGTAGGGAGAATGAAATTGTCCAAAATGTCTCGGGATGCTGATGCCATAAAAGTGATTGTAAAGTCTTTTTAATAAAAAAAAAAAAAAAAAAATAATTAACAAACATGTTACACTTCCCTCCTCTGTGTAGTTGGTTTTGCACAGAGCAGCCCAGATCTTCCTCTTCTCGGATTTCCCGGTCCTGCTCCTGGTCCCTCCCACCTATTGAGTGCCCCTACAGCAAGCAGCTTGCTATGGGGGCACCCAAGCCAAGCTGCAGCTCCGTGTCCATTCAGACACGGAGCTGCCGTTCAGCCCCACCCGCTCTCTCTCCTGATTGGCTCACTGGACTTTGATTGACAGCCGCGGGAGCCAATGGCGCCACGCATATATTTCAGCCAATCAAGAGGGAGAGAGTCCCAGGAACAATCGCTTGACAGAGAGGGGGTTCAGGTAAGTATTAGGGATGCTACACACAGAAGGCTTTTTATCCTAATGCATAAAATGCACCTTCTGACTTAAAAACTCCTTTTAACCGGTTGCCGACCGCCGCACGACTATATACTGCGGCGGTCAGCCCCGGCCAGGCAGAGTGACGTATCGGTACGTCACTCGCCTGTCACTGACTTGCGAGCCTATAGCGAGCGGGCGCGCGCCCGCCGAGGCGCGCGCCCGCCGCGGCTCGTTCACAGGCAAGTCAGTGCGTGTGACCGGCGGACTCGATGTCCGCCAGTCACACTGCGATCGCTCCTGTGAAGGGAGAAAGACAGAGCAGCTTGTGTAAACAAGCTGCCTGTCAGTTCTCCCTGTGTAAAAGTAAAGATCTGACCGTTCTACTATGTAGAACGGTTGATCTTTGCTTTTACACCAATAGCCATGTCCCTACACAGTAGAAAGCACGCCCCTAGGACACACTTAACCCCTCCCTGTCCAATAAAGTTAACCCCTTCCCTGCCAGTGTCATTTTTGCAGTAACAGTGCATATGTATAGCACTGATTACTGCAGTAATGTCACTGGTACCCCCAAAAGTGTCAAAAATGTCAGTCAAGGGTCCGATCTGTCCGCCGCAATGTCGCAGTACCGAAAAAAAAATCGCAGATCGCCGCCATTACGCGTTAAAAAAAAAACACCAAAAATGACAAAAATCTTTCTCTTTGTTAGTAAACGCGATAACTTTTGCGCAAACCAATCAAAATACGCTTTTTGCGATTTTTTTTACCAAACATAGGTAGCATAAAACAAATTGGCCGAAAAATGTTAAAAAATTTTGATTTTTACTTTTTTTTTTGGGGAATTTCATATAAAAAAATGTGAAAAATATTGTTATTTTTGCAAAATTTACGCTCTTTTTTTGTTTATAGCGCGTGATCAAAAAATCGCACAGGTGATCAAATACCACCAAAAGAAAGCTCTGTTTGTGGGAAAAAAAGGACGTCAAATTCGTTTAGGTACAGCGTCGCACGACCGCGCAATTGTCCGTTAAAGTCACGCAGTAAAAAAATCGCAAAAAAACCCCTGGTCCTTTAGCAGCCAAATCCTCCGGGGCTTAAGTGGTTAAGAGTTCTTTTCACTATAACTAAGGGGCCAAGCCCAACCCCTGAAAACCAACCTCACACCATAACCCCCCCCCCCCCTCCAAATGATTTGGACCAGTGCACAAAGCAAGGTCCATAAAGATATGGAGGAGCGAGCTTGGGGTGGAGGAACTTGGAACAAGAATTAAGGGCGCACCTCCGAAAAAACATCCTGGAAATGAACAGTTAGTGCAAAGAATAGAAAGGGGTTAATTTGCTAAAGGAAAATAGACTGTGCATGTTCAATTCCTGCAGCCCCCACTCTATGTATCTCTCTGGTATCAGTTCTCCCTTCCAGAGGTGGGGGACTCAAGTCACATGACTTGAGTCAGACTTAAGTCACCAGTTTGAGGAATTGAGACTTCTAGCAGGGACTCGACTTGACTTGCTTGCTTTTCGCCACAGTAACTTGGGACTTGCTGGAGACTTGAAGGTGAAGACTTGCTTGTGACTTGCACATGTGTGACTTACTCCCATGTCTGCTCCCTTCTATCTGAAATGCTTCCATTGATCATGACACAACGGGGTTGATTTACTAAAGGCAAATAGAGTGTACACGATGCAAAGTGCAGTTGCTCCAGAGCTTAGTAAATGAGCAGAGCTTCTGCTCACTTCCGTTATCCAATCATATGCAAGCAAAAATGCTGCTTTTTTTAATTTTCCTTGCACATGATTGGATGTTCTTGGTCAAGTGAAGCTTTACCTCATTTACTAAGCTCTTGAGCAACTGCCCTTGCAGAGTGCAACTGCACAGTCTATTTGCCTTTAGTAAATCAACCCCATTGTATCACGGTCAATGGAAACATTTCAGATAGAAGGGATAACCGATACCAGGGAGACACCCAGAGCGGGGCTGCGGGAATGGAACATCGCCATCACAATGGAGCCTTTTCAGCCGGGGCCACCAACACGCGTCACTGCTGTGGGAGCGCTCAGGTCAAGCGAAGCTCACGCTAGATGTGAAAAATGGCCCTTTGTCTATCACAGGGGCCCATCCCCAGTCACCCGTTACCTCCGTCTGATCTAGAAATACAATTAAGTGTAATTCTGGTTGTACATGGCAAGCTTTCAGAGAAGAGATATCCAGATAGTGAACAAGAGATCAACCGAGCAATAACGAGAACAGCCAGCCTACGATTGAAAGTCTCTGGGAAGAAAAAAAAAAAAAAAAAAAAAAAAACACAACAGGGAAGGAAGAAGAGAAAAGAAGAAAGGAATAATTTTCAAATTTATGTTTTCTTTTCTCTCCAAATTAACTGCCACTTACAAATAAATAAATAGAGGAACTTCAGTTTGTTTTTAAAATAAAAAAATAAATAAATAAAAAAAAGTGGAAGGGAAGGGAGAAAAGAAGAAAGGAAAAAAAAAAAAAAGTTTAAAATTAAATAAATAATAAAAAAATACATTTTCAAATTTATGTTTTCTTTTTCCTTCTTCCTTTTTTTTTTTTTTTTTTTTTTAATTTTGCATCTTGCTTGTACAGGGGAACTTTGGAATCCTCCAAATTAACTGTCACTTACAAATAAATAAAGAAGTAGAGAAACTTCAGTTTGTTTTTAAAATAAAATAATAAATAAATCAATAAAAAAAAAAAAAAAAAAAAAAAAAAGGTAAAAAAGTGTCTGAAGCTACAAATACTGCAGCTGCGGTTGTTAAAAAAAAAAAAAAAAAAAAAAAAAAAAAACCCGGTATTTACCAGTACCTGGGGTCCAGCACTGTCTCCCCAAAGCCAGTTCTTCTTAGGCCTCGTGCATGCTGGATATTTTTAACACTGCATTTAGGGGTATCTGATTTTTTTTTTTTTTTCTTTTGCCTCTAAATCCCCCTACATTTTAGCCTATGTGTTTATGCACACTTAGGCATTTAGAGGCAGAAAAGAAAAAAAAAAAATAATAAAAAACCCACACACACACACGTATTAGTACATGTACATGCGTCTAAATGCACGTTAATGCTAGGCGCATCAAGCAATAATTAATTTAGATAATAAATTATTCTGGCCAAAGAAATTAAATGAACGCCCAAGCGCTTCTTGCGCCTAGACACGTTTTACAAAAGGCAGGTATTTTTTTCTGCCAAAATGGCTGCTGCCAAGAGGAAATGGGGGGGGGGGGGGGGGAATTAAGAGAGATAGGCAAATGCCCGGTGTGCATGAGGCCTTACCGTTGCGGGTTTAAGATGCTGCCATCTTGTATATGGGAACCAGCTGTGCCTTCCTGAGGAACCAAAGCCAGCTCCCCACTCATACAGTGCCAGCCTCCTGGGACATGTGATTACTTTATCAAAGAAAGAAAAAAGGGGGGGGGGGTCTAGGCTTTATTTACAGACGTATGTAGGCATAAGACACCCCCCCCCCCCCGCCATGTCCCCTTAAAGAAGGGATTCGTTAAATCCACAATTTTTTTTTTTTTTTTTTTTAATACTATTCCTTTATACTGGCTTTTGACATTTAGAAGTACAGCAATTTAGAAATTGGCTGAAAGGTTAAGCACTGGAAAAAAAAAAAAAAAACATTTTTAAAGATAAAAAGTGCATTTTATGTACAACTATATAGATCAGACCAAAGCGAGGGACAAATGAGGTGGAGAGAGGAACTTTGTTCCAAACCAAGGACAATCCCTCCAAATCAGGGACAGTTGGGGGCTATGGTAATGCTTGAGAGGAGTGTCAGAGACTGCAGACCTAATAGAGGAAATGGAGGGTCAGAGAGTGAGGACAGGATACATTGTAGGCTGGGGAGGCACTGCAGAAGACAATACGAAACTAGGAAGACGATACATGAGGCTGGTAGAGATCAATGCTATTACCCTAATCAATGCCCCCAATAGAGAATGCGTAGGTCCAAGCACCAGGAGTTGGGCACCAAGACTTAAGATTCTTAAGTGAGGATGTTCTACTTCTTCCTATAACAACAACAATAATATTATAAAAAAAAAATAAAAACAAAAAAAATAAAGAATAATAATAATAAAAAAAAAAAAAAAAAAGGGAGGAGAGGAAAAGTTTTTAACAGAGGACAACAAAGTGGACCCAGCCTGGTTGCACCACTAATGGTGGAGGAAGGGCGGGGCAGAGGGTTCATTCACAAGTGCTGGCTAAGGTGCTTTCAGCGTGGTCACCTCTGCACACACAGTGACACGGGGCCTCCAACTACTCCGAGGGCCAAGTGACATCTGTGTTCTTGCAGCCTCATCTCTTCCTCAGCAGATCCACAAGCGGCAGGAAACCCAACGCTGGAGTCAGCAAAACCAACTTCCTCTTTCACCAGCAGCAGGTGCAAACTGACAGCGCTGGAGGAGTGTAGACTCCGATACGGTCCGCGTGTCAGAGATAAGCATGCTGGGGACACATCTTACCCCCTGGGGAGACACGAGGAGCTGACGTTTGCTGAAAAACACACTCCGCCCTCCAACAAGAGAAGGTGTGCGGGACACAGGAGCTGGTCATGGACAAAGAAAAGCTGGATGGGTAGAAAAGTCAGTGGGAGGAATGCTCCTTACATTGGTGGTCAGTGGGAAGAATGCTCCTTACATTGGTGGTCAGTAGGAAGAATGTTCCTTACATTGGTGGTCAGTGGGAAGAATGTTCCTTACATTGGTGGTCAGGGGGAAGAATGCCCCTTACTTTGCTGCTCAGGGGTAAGAATGCCCCTTACTTTGCTGCTCAGGGGGAAGAATGCCCCTTACTTTGCTGCTCAGGGGGAAGAATGCTCCTTACATTGGTGGTCAGTGGGAAGAATGCTCCTTACATTGGTGGTCAGTGGGAAGAATGCTCCTTACATTGGTGGTCAGTGGGAAGAATGCTCCTTACATTGGTGATCAGTGGCAAGAATGCTCCTTACATTGGTGGTCAGTGGCAAGAATGCTCCTTACATTGGTGGTCAGTGGGAAGAATGCCCCTTACATTGGTGGTCAGTGGGAAGAATGTCCCTTACATTGGTGATCAGTGGCAAGAATGCTCCTTACATTGGTGATCAGTGGCAAGAATGCTCCTTACATTGGTGGTCAGTGGGAAGAATGTCCCTACATTGGTGGTCACTGGCAAGAATGCTCCTTACATTGGTGGTCAGTAGGAAGAATGTTCCTTACATTGGTGGTCAGTGGGAAGAATGTCCCTTACATTGGTGGTCACTGGCAAGAATGCTCCTTACATTGGTGATCAGTGGCAAGAATGTCCCTTACATTGGTGGTCACTGGCAAGAATGTTCCTTACATTGGTGATCAGTGGCAAGAATGCTCCTTACATTGGTGATCAGTGGCAAGAATGCTCCTTACATTGGTGATCAGTGGCAAGAATGCTCCTTACATTGGTGGTCAGTGGCAAGAATGCTCCTTACATTGGTGGTCAGTGGCAAGAATGCCCCTTACATTGGTGGTCAGTGGGAAGAATGCCCCTTACATTGGTGGTCAGTGGGAAGAATGCTCCTTACATTGGTGGTCAGTGGGAAGAATGGTCAGTGGGAAGAATGCTCCTTACATTGGTGGTCAGTGGCAAGAATGCTCCTTACATTGGTGGTCAGGGGGAGGAATTCCCCCCTTACAGATGGCTAAAAAGGTCACCAGTGTTAGAGGGAGCTCATCTGAAAGGCAAATTTCTCAAGAAACCCCTAGCAACCTCTGGAGGAACCCTGGTTGAGAAACCCTGTGCTAATGGAGCCGGTAAAAATGTGCAAAACAGAAGGGAAGCCCCGAGTATTCATGTCAGGATGTGACCTCACTTTTTTACACTGCAGTTAAGAATTAAAGCTTGGTCACTGACCCGCCCCCTCCAAAAGAGGAGCCTGTATATCAGGGGTCTTCAAACTATGGCCCTCCAGTTGTTCAGGAACTACAATTCCTATCATGCCTGGTCATGTGTGCGATTGTCAAGAGTTTTACAATGCCTCATGGGATGTGTAGTTTCACAACAGTTGGAGGGCCGTAGTTTGAGGACCCTTGCTGTATACCTTTGCAAGACTGAAGGGAAAGCTGGGTGGGGGATTTAAATTTATTTTTGATTACAGCAGTGCCACATTGTATAAAATATCCTGAGTTTTAGTGAGGTTGGGCGGCTTCTTAAACACACAGAAGGCTACAAAAAGTCTTGCAGCAGATAACACAAGCCGTCCGTGAACATTCTCAGCACTCTCTTTGCTGACTCAGCAGAACTACAACTTTTACTGACTGCAGAAGTTCAGAAAGTTCCAGACATTCGCGGAAACAGAGGATGCATTCAGAGACCAGAACCCGGCCAGAAACACACAGGGTGTCTTTATCCGACACGGGCGTACACTGACTGCCATACGTACAATGCCCCTCTGTATCATTCATATACAAATATGTATATATAGCACCGACATATGGCGTGGCGATCCCCAGAGAACACCGACCTCACATTCAACTCAACGCTGGTTCTCCATTTTTTGGCTATTTTAGGAAAATGTGAGCTTCCACAATACGGAGAGGTAAACTGTAATATATATATATATATATATATATATATATATATTTGTTCCAAAATACAAAACTTTCTCTGATCCTGCCATCCGGATTTCCTCCAGAAAAATATTGAGGAGTCTTAGAATAGATTGCCGAGACACCAGGAGTTCTCCGGTGCCAAAGTGACAAATCGTTGGGCAAGAAGTAGGTCAAGAATTTCTCCAACAATGAGGAGCACGCTGACCTCGTTCTACCAGAAGAACCGAAGCTGAACACAGTGACGGGCCCCTGGCACATCCACAGAGCGGGACGGGCTGCCGAGTCTCCAGCAGGAGCCAAAAACAACAATCTTAGAAGAAATCAGCTGACATTAGCCAGTGCACACTGAGAGGCACGCTGTGTGCTGACAGCAAGGTGCAGCCCAGAGGCCTCCGATGTCATCATCATCCCACCCAGATGGTTTTAATATACGACACAAGAAATTCTCTAAATAAAAAACGCCAACATTACCAAAGTGCGGAATTAAGGGGAGTTTACCCAAAACTAATATTTCAATGGGCTGTGATGCTGAAACAACCTTTCTCAACCCATTTACCCCAGGAGGAACTAAAACTATATTTCAGGTCTAAGGAAACCCCTGCAAAAAATGATTCATTGGCCGGGGGGGGGGGGGGGGAAATCGATGGAGAAGAAGGTCCCCCCCCCCTCGACATTGGCAGAGTCAACGGAAAGAAGGTCCTCCTTGACATTGGCAGAGTCAATAGAAAGAAGGTTCCCCCTTGACATTGGCAGAGTCAATGGAAAGAAGGTTCCCCCTTGACATTGGCAGAGTCAAGGGAAAGAAGGTTCCCCCTTGACATTGGCAGAGTCAAGGGAAAGAAGGTTCCCCCTTGACATTGGCAGAGTCAAGGGAAAGAAGGTTCCCCCTTGACATTGGCAGAGTCAACGGAAAGAAGGTCCCCCTTGACATTGGCAGAGTCAACGGAAAGAAGGTCCCCCTTGACATTGGCAGAGTCAACGGAAAGAAGGTCCCCCTTGACATTGGCAGAGTCAACGGAAAGAAGGTTTCCCCTTGACATTGGCAGAGTCAATGGAAAGAAGGTTCCCCCTTGACATTGGCAGGGTCAATGAAAAGAAGGTACCCCTTGACATTGGCAGGGTCAATGAAAAGAAGGTCCCCCTTGACATTGGCAGGGTCAATTGAAAAGAAGGTCCCCCTTGACATTGGCAGGGTCAATTGAAAAGAAGGTCCCCCTTGACATTGGCAGGGTCAATTGAAAAGAAGGTCCCCCTTGACATTGGCAGGGTCAATTGAAAAGAAGGTCCCCCTTGACATTGGCAGGGTCAATGAAAAGAAGGTACCCCTTGACATTGGCAGGGTCAATGGAATGAAGGTCCCCCTTGACATTGGTAGGGTCAATGGAATAAAGGTCCCCCTTGACATTGGTAGGGTCAATGGAATGAAGGTCCCCCTTGACATTGGTGGTGGTGGGGGGTCAATGGAAAGAATGTCCCCCTTGACATTGGTCAGAATGCCACCCTTGCAGACTAAAAAAATATTTAGAGTCATGCTGCTCGCTCTCCTTTAAGCGATGTTGTCCTCAGAATTCTGATAGTAACCATCAGATTGGAGGTCAATCAGCCACAGCTTAAAAGGAACCCCTGGCCACCTCTTGAACCCTTGTTATAATACAATACAAGAGGATTAGGAGACCTATAATTATGGGGAAAAAAAAGCCAGAGTGAGCAGTCAAGCTAAGATCTGATCACCAATGGGGCCACAAACCGAACAAAGCATGAGAACAATTGCTTTTTGAAAGTTTTTAAACAGAACTAAACCTTACGAAACTCCCTTCGCTTCTCGTGAAAATGATGCAAGCCCCCTCACCAGCACTTACATCTTCTCCCAAGCTTTTGAGTCTTCAGCCTGATTGGCAGAGTTGGGATGACGCAACTCCTGCACATGTGCAGCTCCTTGCCAGGGACAGGACTGTGAGTGCCTTCAACAGTGTTCACATCTTTTCCCTGGCTTTGCAGTCTTGATTGGCTAAGCTGGGATGACGCAACTCCCTTTTCGGTGAAAAGGTTGGGCTCCCTTGATGGTGCTGGAATCATCTTCCTGGCTTTGTGGTGGTCTTCAGCCATTATGATCAGAAGGGTTTAGCCAGTGATGAGGTTGGGTGTTTCCTCACCAGTGCCCAACTCTACTCCTCAGCTTTGGGGTCTTTAGCTATCTTGATTTGGTGAGCTGGAATGACCCAACTCCTGCACCTGTGCAGCTCAATGCACATTCTAAAGAACCCTTTAAAGGAGGAAGGCAAGAAGCCTTTAATGCAGAATGTCTAATAGTATGTCTCGGCTTTACTAAAATTCCTTCCTGTCCTAAAGTTTATAAAATCATTAATTTCAGCTTTAAATTGTCTGGAACAACCAGGTGGACCTGTAAGCTTCATTCTTTTTTAGCATGGTGCAAAGAAAGCACAGACAAGCAAGTTGCTCATCGACCTGCAATTCTCAGCGATGGATCTTTTAGCCTATGGCCTTGGTTCTTTGGCGTTTTGGCCTTTAGTATACAAGCCATTGCTAACGTCCACAGGCAAAAAAATGTTTTCAGCCCTCCAGCACCCAAGCCTGAAAATGAAAGGGGAAGATGTTGTCAAACAATCAATGCTAAACGGCCACAAAATAGGACAAGCCATGAACACAAACACTTCTATACATAGTTCCACATCATACAAGTGCTGCATTCCTAATCGAGTCAGGCTGAGTAAACGCTGGAAGTTGGAAAACTGGTTTAACTACTTATCTGTGAGCCCAAACTAAAACAGCAAGCGTGAACTTTCCAGAAGAAAGAAGAAGAAAGAAAAACAAAGGAAAAAGGATTTGGTCTTCATCTCTGAACTGCGATTAGTGAGAGGTGACAAAAACATCCTCACAAAGCCGGAATCTTGAGGATACGTAGATGAGTAATCATGTCCCAACCACTTAACGTATAAGGGATCTTCAGAAGGCTTCATACACTTGTAAGGTCGGCTATGCTCAGCAGACCTGTAGGCTTATCAGTGGGAACCTATCAAATCACTCATACATCTAAAAAGGTTCTCATTGATTCAGGTAATGGATATGTCTAGTAGTTGGCCACAGGGGCATAACTACAGGGGTTGCAATTGCAACCGGGCCCCATGCTCCAGGGGGCCTGTGCGGCTCCCCTGTGCACCTGGATAGGAGGGGTGGCGGGGGCAGCATGTAGAGAAATCACTGTCCTCCTTCTTCCCCCCCTGTAGCTGCAGGAGGAAAATGGAGGAGATTGGTTCCTCTGTATGCTGCCCCCGCCACTCCTCCTATCCAGTTCACTTGTGTTCTGCTGTCTCTGGGCCCCTGTGTGCTCCCCTGGTCCCCCCACTGTGCTCCCTCCCCTCTCCTGCCAGCTGCTGCAGAGAATAGAGAACCAGGAAGGGGGTCGGTAAATATGTAATTTACCAGCTCCTTCCTTTTCTGAATGGACAGAGTCATAGTCAGTGACATTGTAAAAAAATAAAATAAAATGATAAAAAAATAATACAATTAAAATTCCAAAAAATAAACTACTGACACCAGTGGGTGAACTTCCAGGATCACAAAGGTCACACTTTCGACCGGGCCCTGGCATTCCACCACCGTGGGGGGGGGGGCCCAAGATGGTAGGAAGGGGGCCCACTGGGACCATAGTACAGGACCCCGATACAAGAGTAAAGGGCCCCAGGATCAGTGGTAAGAGCCCAAGGCTTGAAGGGAAGGGCCACAGTCAGGGGACCGGGGGGGGCCTTTCATGGTTTCTTACACTGGGGCCCTGAAGGTTCTAGTTACGCCTCTGGTTGGCCACATTCAGAATGGACTTGTTTGTAAATGTTGAACTATTGAAGGGGGGGTAGCAAAAGGTCTTCATCATAGATACGGAGGTGAAACATGGAGGGTGAGTAGCAAAGGTCTTCAACATGGATTCTAAGGTGAATTATGGCAAATAAGCAGCAAAAGAATTTCAATATGGATTCTGAGGAACTATGGAAGGTAAGTAGCAAAAGGTCTTCAACATGGATTTTGAGGTGAACAATAGAAGGGGAGTAACAAAAGGTCTTCACCTCAAAATCCTTGTTTAAGACAATTTGCTACTCACCTTCCAAAGTTCACCTCAAAATCCATGAAGACCTTTTGCTACTTACCTTCCATACTTCCTCAGAATCCATATCGAAGTCCTTTTGGTAGGCACCTTCCATAGCTTACCTCAAAATCTATATTGAAGAACTTTTGCTACTCTACTTCCATAGTTCACTTCTTCCACCACCCATGTCTGGGATCTGCACTGTATTGCAGGGTCACCGCCACCTGAAGGATCTATAGAATTCACGTTGAAGAGCTTTTCCTACTCCCCTGCTCATCTTTCAAAGTTCACTTTTCCTACACATGCATCCCCAATCTGCTCTGTATTGAAAAGTTACCACCGTCTGAAGAATCCTCAGAACCTGATGCTTCCAGGAGCATTGGATTCCTGGTTCCCATACGACGCTTAATGATTTAGGCGCCAGCTACCTTTGGTACTATTGTATCCTGAATTGAAGTATGTGCCAGCAGGAGAAACTACAGCACATAATGGGGAACCTAGAGTCCTACACACCAGAATTGTAGGATCCTAAAGACTCACAGGCAGATGCATTGCTGCAATACAGCAAAGAATAGCAGTGTGGGCAGCAAGAGGGAATTGTCTTAGCAAGGGGTACTTCCCCCGCCCCTTCTCAGTACCCCCCCTTTTTTTTCCCCCCCCTCAGCAGGAGGAGATTCAAAGCTAAACTGGCAAAAAAAAAAAAAAAAAAAACACACACACCACACACAAACTACAATTTAAATACATTGTTCAGTTGTCCCAAAATGTATAGATCCACTGTGTGCACCAAATGCCTCCGCAAACCCAAATATTGCCTTGTAAATGTAGCAGTGACATCACTGTGCTGTGCATGGCCTGTGCAGGAGACCAGACCAGTCACCCTGCACAAGGAGAGCGAGAACAGAGCTGTGGGAGGAGCCCAGCAGTCTCCACCCACTACAGGCTGCCTGCAGAAAACTACAGAAGTGGGCGGAGACAAAACCACTCACCCAGCACAAGGAGAGCAGAGCTGTGGGAGGGGCCCAGCAAGCTCCACCCACTACAGACTGCCTGCAGAAAACTACAGGAGTGGGCGGAGACAAGACCAGTCTCCCTGCACAAGGAAAGCAGAGGTGTGGGAGGGGCCCAGCAGACTCCACCCACTACAGGCTGCCTGCAGAAAGCTACAGGAGTGGGCGGAGACAAAACCACTCACCCAGCACAAGGACAGCAGAGCTGTGGGGTGCAGCAGATTCCACCCACTACAGGCTGCCTGCAGAAAACTACAGGAGTGGGTGGAGACCAGACCTCTTACCCTGCACAAGGAGAGCAGAGCTGTGGGAGGGGCCCAGCAAGCTCCACCCACTACAGGATGCCTGCACAAAAAACTACAGGAGTGGGCGGAGACCAGACCAGTCTCCCTGCACAAGGAGAGAGAGCAGGAGTGAGCGGTCTTTATTACAGGAAACTCCTGCACAGAGGAGGAGTGCAGGAGTTGTTTGCACAGGTCAGAAGTAAATACACCAAGAAATCAGAAATTTGCTCTAGAAATACAAAAAATTAAGCCCCTGTTCACACCAGTGCAGCTTTGAAATTGTGCTACTTCAAAGCCGCACATCAGTGCGATTTGCACTGCCGATTACATTTCGGCTTGTGACTTCATAAAACAGAAGTCTACGCAAGCGGCAATGAAAATTGGCAAAAAGTAGCGCAGGAACCTTTTTCTGAGTCTTAGCTATTGGAATGGCGGGGGGGGGGGGGGGGGTGACCACACAAGCACATGTCTGACAGTTAAGCATATGGCAATACATAAAAACACTCCCCCGCCCAGTATCTGAAATTATAAAAAAAAGGAAAAAAAAGGAAGGCCACAATTCTCACCCATTGCACGCACGAATAGAATTCCAAGCGGCTGAAACAAGGGAGAAAAAAAAAAAAAAAAGTTGTTGATAATCCAGTAATTGGCGGGTAAAGTGAGAGCATTAATGTTAAACATTCTGTCACTGCTGCGTTCCAGCACAACGTGGAGAAAAACAAGAGACGGCTCAATTCTCAGCGCAGCGGCCGCGGCCTGAGCGTGTTCAGAAATTATCTCACAGACCACACCTTGCAGATGAGTCTGAGGGGAGCCAGCTTAAGACGATCAGTCGCTCGCCAAAGCTGATATTTTTTTTTTTTTCCGATCTGCTGTTATCACATCTAAAAATTCGACTTGTGCTTAGCGGCGGTCTACACCCAACCCAAGTCTGGAGGTTTGACCCCCCCCCCCCTTTTTTTTTTATTTATATATATATATATATATATACACACATATACACACACACATACATACACACACACACACACACAATACATATATTATATATATATATATATATATATATATATATATATATATATATATTTTTTTTTTTTTTTTTATTTATTTATATTTTAATAAAATAAATAAATTAAAAACAAATATTGGGTACAAACCATCCAACTGCAAAGGAGTTGTTAAAGTTTGCAGAAAGTTATCAAGGAGGGAAAGTAGTGAGTGGAGTACGGTTAGCGGGAACAAAGTGCAATGAATCATTTATCTCTGTGACTCAGACGACCCAACAACTGCCACATGCTGAAAGAGAGAAATATGTTGTTGTCGGGTCACAGCTACGAAAAAGTAAAACCTTGGATGGCTTAGAAAAAAAATAAGTGACGTAGTGGTGATGTGTCACACAGCTAACAATCCAAATATCAATAGTGAAAGTTATGTTTAGGTTAAAGGGCAACTCCACTTTTGAAGAAAAAAAAACTAAATAATAATAATAATAATAATAATAATAATAATAAGATTTCCTCTGGGTGATCTCTGTACATTGCAGGGATTTTTACAAAACCTATGTTGTAGATTCCTACCTTTTGTTATTTAATTTATTTATATAGCACTGTCAATATACACAGTGCTTTAGATATATTATTGCACATTCACATCAGTCCCTGCCTTCAAGGAGCTTACAATCTAAAGGTTATTCTGAAGAAATAGCCATTTGTTTGTCTGTGTCCCATGTGCACAGTAAATGTGAATGGGAGCAACTTTATAATTATCAATCAGCTGCTGCACTTGCAGGGCTCTAATGAGGGAAGTGGCTGGGTCTGCATCCCTTTAGATGTGGTTTCCCTTTGGGCGTATTTCATCAAAAATGACATTTTTGTTTTAGGGGGCCAAAAATTTGAACTTGTATCTTAGTAAATACTTCTGAGGAAAAAAAAAGCAAGTAAGCCAATCACAATTGTATATACATACATAATAAAAAGTGTAACACAAGCAGCCTAAATTTTCAGCGGTTGTGGTAGTGGGGTCACACAAGCAGCCCATATTTCCGACGGTGGTGGCGGTGGTGGTGGGGGGTGTAACACAAGCAGCCTAAATTTCCAGACGGTGGTGGTAGTGGGGGTCACACAAGCAGCCTAAATTTCCAGACGGTGGTGGTAGTGGGGGTCACACAAGCAGCCTAAATTTCCAGACGGTGGTGGTAGTGGGGTCACACAAGCAGCCTACATTTCCAGACGGTGGTGGTAGTGGGGTCACACAAGCAGCCTAAATTTCCAAACGGTGGTGGTAGTGGGGTCACACAAGCAGCCTAAATTTCTGGACAGTGGTGGTGGGGGGGGGTCACACAAGCAGCCTAAATTTCCAGCCGAGGTGGCAGTGGGGTCACACAAGCAGCCTAAAATTTCCAGCGGTGGTGGTGGTGGTGGTTACACAAGCAGCCTAAATTTCCGACGGAGGTGGTAGTGGGGTCACACAGCAGCCTAAAATTTCCGGACGGTGGTGGGGGGGTCACGCAAGCAGCCTAAATTTCCAGACGGTGGTGGTACTGGGGTCACACAAGCAGCCTAAAATTTCCAGCGGTGGTGGTGGTGGTGGGGGGGGGGGGGGGGTCACACAAGCAGCCTAAATTTACGGCGGAGGTGGTAGTGGGGTCACACAGCAGCCTAAAATCTCCAGTGGTGGTGGTGAGGTCACACAAGCAGCCTAGATTTTAATATTGAGCCTATAGCACACACCAGTACTGGAAATGCAGCTAAGCTGCCATTGTGCACTGACTTCCAATACACTTACATAAAAATGAAACCGCCCAAGGGAGAAAAAAAAAAAAAGAGGAACAGGAGCGAACAGAATAAGAAAATGGGGCAAAGTCCAATCTGACTCTTGGAAGCGTCTCCGTTGTTTTGGCGGTGATCCGCACAGCGCTCAGGACGATGAATCATTCAACACAAAATGATGAAATTTGAAATTTGTGCGATCAGCCTGTGTGTGCTCACCTTGATGTGCTCAGCCATATCAACGCCTGTGGAATTATTGCAGTGTAATGCACAACTCAGCAGATTATTGGAACGTCATCTACAGCCAGTGTGAGAGCTACACCTTTGTGTGAAATACAGATCTGATCCTGGGAACCAAATAGCCAACAGAGGGTCCAAGAACCCATCTCCAAGGGAATAATATGGAGATCAAAAACTTTCCAGTGGGCACCTGTAGTCAGCCAAGTTACTTTAATTCTGGATGGAACCCTCGCTGGTTTTGTCCATATTTCATGGAATCAAGCACTGTGATCACTACATCTGGCTCTTACACCCCCTTGCCATGGAGTCTCCCTCCTCCTGCTGCACTGCGTAGATGTATGGCCGAGACAGCTGCAGCAAGCCACTGGTCTCTGAAATAACAGTTCTGAGATGAAGAAATGATGTACAATACAAACAATAATAGCAGGGATGGGCAAGCTCTACTAAACAGCCGAGGGGGCAGCCTGCCAAATATAAGAACATGTTCTACCACAGACAGTAAAACTTTTCAGACAGGTTTGACAGCAAACATAAGGGGAGATTCAGGCTGTAGTTCACATAAATGTGGCTGCGGTTTGCCGTCCGGTGCACATTTTTGCCTGAATTCGCACCTGAACCAGACCCAAAAACGCACAGGACCCTTTTTAAAAGCGTACCACGGTTGCCCGACACTTGTGTGAACCGGCTCTATTGAAAGCTGGTCACATTCACATTAGAAGACTTGGATGTGGTTAAAAACCCATCCAAATTCGCATTTATGTGAACCCAGCCTTACCAAAACTGGTGCCCACAGAATCTGCGGCAGCTGTGCATAGTAACCAATCAGCGTCTTACATCACCTTGTTCAATTAAAGTGGTTCTAAAGCAGGGGTGTCAACCTCAATTTAATCATGGGCTGCATCTACAATATGACTGCCCTCAAAAGGGCCGGTTATATCTGTAAGACCAGATGTCCAGAGCATCCCCTAACCTTGCATAAGACGTGAAGAGCCTCCCCACCATCAGAAGTTGAGTCCCCCACTATCCCTTACATCACAGTGCACCCCCTAACCTCGAGGAGCTGCTGCTGGGAAGAAGCTGGAGGCATTGCTGGAAAGCAGAAGGTCTGGGGGAGGGAAAGAGGGGGGCTAGAGCTCTTCTGCCGCTGCAGGAAAGGTGCGAGGGCCACATGAAATGGCCTGGAGGGCCAGATTCGGACCACGGGCCTTGTGTTTGACACATGTGTTCTAAAGGCTGAAGGTTTTAAAAGCAGCAGCCCCCCCCCCCCCAATACTCACCCAAGCCCCATCTTGATCCAACAATGTGTATGAGAGTCTCGGTCCTCCGGGGACTCTCGTTCCTCATTGGCTGAGACAGCAGCGGGATCCATTGGCCCCTGCTGCTGTCAATCATAGCCAGTGAGCCAATGAGAGGAGAGAGGGGGCAGGGCGGAGCCACAGCTCTGTGTCTGAATGGACACGAGAGAACGCCTCTTTGGGTGCCACCATTGCAAGCTACTTGCTCGGGGGGCACTCGACAGGAGGGAGGGGCCAGGAGCAGCGCCAAAGGACCTTGGAAAAAAGGAGGATTGGGCTCCTCTGTGCAAAACCATTACACAGAGCAGGTAAGTATAACATGTTTGTTATATATAGGTGCTTTTAGGCTTTGACAATAAAACCTAATTCTGTGTGCATCAGTTTTAGTAAATCCCTCCCCCCCCCCCCCATAGAATTTAATGGTGTTGGCCACCTGTCTCATTAAAAGACCCCTGTACCTTCAAAGAAATCCCTGAATCTGCCTTGTAGAAGGGACATGGTATAGCTGATTACCATACTCCACGGGTGCTCAACCTGTGGCCTTCCAGCTGTTGCTACAAGTCCCATCATGCCTCTGCCTTTTGGAGTCATGCTTGTAACTGTCAGCCTTGCAATGCCTCATGGGATTTGTAGTGGACCTGGAGGGCAACAGGTTGAGCACCCATACCATACACCTTATATGTGGTGAAGAGATCTTCAGACATGACACAGCAGAGGTTCTTGGCCTTTTTGAGAGAGACAGTCCTACACCTATGGGTCAGGCACCCATGAGGTCCGGGGAGGGAGCTAGCAAACCAGCACCCTCCATCCCCTCTCCACCATTGGTATAAAACACGAAGGTCCTTAAGACTGCTCACCACCTGGGAGGACCTCAGCTTCCTCCCTACCAACAGACCTGCAGCTCAAAAGCTTTGGATTCTGATAGCAATAAATCTAGGACCCCCCCCCAAAAAAAAAGGACCCCCCCCCCCCAAAAAAAAAAAAAGTAGAGTTTGGAAGCTTTGGAGTATTTGAGGATCCAGGCTGCCTAGATCTACAACGAGGCCATAAATTTAAGCAGACAGTTGGGTTGCATGGCCTTTATTCTCAGTACTCAATCATGCAAACTAAGGGCTTAAAGAGGGGCATTGTTTTCCTGCACAATGCAAACACGTGTGTGTATATTTTTACTCACTTCAATGCAGGGCTAGACAAATCCCAGGAACAAGGTAGCCAGCACTCCTTCAAATTGCATCTGTTTTTTTTTTTTGGAGGTTCTCTGTAGTTGTCAATAGAGTTGACTTCTTAAAAACACCATGACCTGGACAGGCTTCAGAAATTTCATATTACATTTGTCCACCTCTGCCCTAAAGGGCATCTTGCCAATGGCCACTCAGAGGCTGAATTTGACCCATATTGTGTTTCACTGAATACAGCAGTTCCCATCGGGACCCTTGGCAGAAGCATGGAGGAGTTCATTAACAATGACCACCTACATGCAGCGCAAGATTAATGGAGCATGCATATAACAAGAGAAGAAGGGGGTGCAGGCAGCTGTAGAGCAGGATTATCCTAAAAGGCATAATAAAGATCATAGCAAGCTTGTCCCATTGACCTCCCTTACCACCCACCAAGGTGGTGACTGCATCTGCCGCTGCCACAGGCACTATACTGTCACCCCATCTGGCTCAGCATACAATCAACGTCTGCAAACATTCAAAAGGGAGACTACTGCTAGGATGGGTAAATCTTCTCAATCTAGCTGCTGTTGAACCAAAAGTCCCAGCACACCTAAACAGCTTGGTGGTTTGTTCAACCCCTGTGTTGATAGATAAAGCAGTGTAGATCAATAAAAGGTCTATATTGTTACCCCATGACTCATTATTTAACTTCTACCATGTCAAAAGTTTCTAGAAGGGAAAAACATCCTCTAACACTAGGGCCAAGGTCAGCAAAAGAGCTCTCATCATCTGCTGACAACAAGTCCCTTAAAGTCTGAATCCAATGATAGAAGTTCTAGTCGAAGCCTCCTGAGTGTTTGTTTTTACCTCTCGTGACACCAGTGGGTTGCCCAGAGCTCTGAAGTTGGATGTGTGAAGCTCACTGCACTGCCTGAATCTTTGGGACATTATTGCATCAGATAGAGCGAGTTCAGGGGACCACAGACCTTCACACCCACTTCCCTCTGAAGCTTCCTGGGTGTTTTTTTACTTTTTTTTTTTTTTATTACCTACACTGGGTTGCCCTGAGATCTATGGTTGACTGCGTGAAGCTCACCGCCCTGCCTGAATCTTTGGGACATTATTGCATCAGATAGAGCGAGTTCCGGGTACCACAGCCCTTCACACCCACTTCCCTCTGAAGCCTACCGGGTGTTTTTTGCTTCTCTTCACCTACAATGGGCTGCCCAGAGCTCTAGAGAGTTATCAGTGTGACGCTCACCACACTGCCTGATTTTTGGGACATTGGTGCATTAGAAAGAATGGGGTCAAGGGGACCGGAGCCCTCTACACCACTTCCTTCTGAAGCCTCCTGAGCGTTTTGTTTCTCATCACCTACACTGGGTCACTGGGTTGCCCCGAGATCTATGGCTGGCTGTGTGCAGCTCACAGTCTTGCAATAAAATCCCAAAGATTTAGGCATCAGAAAGAGTAGGGTCAGGGGGGCCAGAGCCCTCCACACCCCCTTCCCCTCTGAAGCCCCCTGGGTTTTATTGCTTCTGATCACCTACACTGGGTTGCCCCGAACTCTAGAGATGGCTGTGTGAAGCTCACCACACTGCCTGATTCTTTAGGACATTGGTGCATTAGACAGAGTGGGGTCAGGGGGACCGGAGCCCTCTACACCACTTCCTTCTGAAGCCTCCTGGGCGTTTTATTTCTCTCATCACCTACACTGGGTCACTGGGATGCCCCGAGATCTATGGTTGGCTGTGTGCAGCTCACAGTCTTGCCTAAATCTTTGGGATGTTATTGCATCAGAAAGAGTATGGTCAGGGGGGACCAGAGCCCTCCACACCCCCTTTCCTCTGAAGCCTCCTGGGTGTTTTTGCTTCTGATCACCTACATTGGGTTGCCCCGAGCTCTGGAGTTGGCTGTGTGAAGCTCACCACATTGCCTGGATCTTTGGGATATTATTGCATTAGAAAGAGAAGGGTCAGGGGGGCCAGAGCCCTCCATACAACCTTTCCTCTGAAGCCTTCTGGGTGTTTTTGCTTCTGATCACCTACATTGGGTTGCCCTGAGCTCTAGAGATGGCTGTGTGCAGCTCACTGCACTGCCTGAATCTTTGGGACTCTATTGCATCAGAGAGCGAGTTCAGGGGACCACAGCCCTCCATACCTCCCTTCCCTCTGAAGCTTCCTGGGTGTTTTTTTACTTTTTTTATTACCTACACTGGGTTGCCCAGAGCTCTGGAGTTGGCTGTGTGCAGCTCACCACATTGCCTGAATCTTTGGGATATTATTGCATCAGAAAGGAGTAGGATCAGGGGGACCAGAGCCCTCCACACCCCCTTTCCTCTGAAGCCTCCTGGGTGTTTTTACTTCTGATCACCTACATTGGGTTGCCCCAAGCCCTAGAGATGACTGTGTGCAGCTCATTGTCTTGCCTGAATCTTTGGGATATTATTGCATCAGAAAGAGTAGTGTCAGGGGGGCCAGAGCCCTCCACACCCCCTTCCCACTGAAGCCTTCTAGGTGTTTTTGTGTCTGATCACCTACACTGGGTTGCCCCGAGATCTATGGTTGGCTGTGTGAAGCTCACCACACTGCCTGAATTTTTGGGATATTATTGCATCAGAAAGGAGCCCCCATACCCCCTTTTCTCTGAAGCCTCCTGGGTGTTTTTCTTCTAATCACCTACACTGGGTTGCCCCTAGCTCTACAGATGGCTGTGTGCAGCTCACTGCACTGCCTGAATCTTTGGGACTCTATTGCATCAGACAGAGTGGGGTCAGGGGACCACAAGCCCTTCACAACCCCCACAAACACACACAGATAAAAGTGCCCAACCTCCCAACAGCTGTTCTAGGATATAAAATACAATATTGCAGCAGATTGCAATTTAACAAAGGGAATACACATTTAACAAGAGGGGGGGGGGGGGGGGGGCATCAAATCAATTAAAAGGAGTGTGCTCTCTTATGTCCCACCACCAGTGAAAGCTGCAGGGGGATCCCCTCCAGGCAGACAGGTGCGAGGGATCAGCTTTAGGAAGACATGTTTTTTTTGCGATCTATAAGGCGGAGCCTTTAATTCTGGAAAGGTTTTATTTACACTTCAAATGTTTTTTTTATTATTAAAATGTAACAGCTGAGTCCTAGAGATGTGTAACAAAGGATATAGATATATATATATATATATATATATATATATATATATATATATATATATATATATAAAAAGTTTGCAAACAACTTGTAACAAAGTATAAAACTTTTAAAGTTTTATACTTTGTTGCCAGTTGTTTTTTATAAAGTTTTATACTGTGTAGCCAGTTGTTTATATAAACTTTTTATACTTTGTTGCCAGTTGTTTTTATAAACTTTTTATACTTTGTTGCCAGTTGTTTTTATAAACTTTTTATACTTTGTTGCCAGTTTTTTTTGTAAAGTTTTATACTGTGTTGCCAGTTGCTTTTATAAACAACTGGCAACAAAGTATAAAATGTTTATAAAAACAACTGGCAACACAGTATAAAAAAACTTTATAAAAACAACTGGCAACAAAGTATAAAAGTTTATATAAACAAATGGCAACAAACTATATAAATTTTGAAAACAAAACTTGTAACAAAGAAAAAAAAAAAAAAAAAAAAAGGTTTCATTTCATTTCCTCCCTGAGCTGCACCCAGTCCAATGGTGACCACACACACATTCACACACTACGATCCGTCACAGAATCAGCCAATGTGATTGAACCTCTGAATTACTGCAAAGACACCTTCTGTATCATCGATCGGTTTTGCTCAAAAAATCAATTAATTTCAACAGAATTATTCTGATCGGTCCGGACAGAATGTAGATCGATCAATATGGTTTAAGTGTATAGTGCCAGAAACATTCACCAACAACTCTGAGCAGAAGAAGGAAACATTGAACGATCTTTTCCCCACAGTTTTCTCCTAAACAGGAAATTGATTGACAATACTTCGTTTTGTGTACCATAAACATTACAATCAACTTTAGACTTCCAAAAAAAACAATGAAACAACCTACCAAAACTGTCCCATCAAGCTGGATCCAGTCAGGCAGGATCTTGCACTACATATTGCTGGCAAATCTAAAGGAGATCGTACAATCAGATTGCACCGTGTGTGGGGAAATTAAATTTACCAAATTATGTAATTTGAGGACAAACAATTAACTGCAATTCTAACAAGTCAGGCGAGCCCTTTCACTACATAATTGATGGTAGGTCTAATGCCTGGTACACACCATGAGATCATCAGATGAACGATTGTCTTTTTTTTTTTTTTTTTTTTTTTGCATGCTTATCTCATATCGAAAATTCAAATTTTACTAAAGTTACGAAAATTCTCAGAATAAAAATAATAAGTGATGTAATGTGTTGTATTTCCGAGCGACAACCGTGCTGATTAAACACAAATCGTACGATAAAATGTTACGCAGTTGTCAAATCGAATGAACTGTTGAGATCGGCTATTAAAGCTGCCTACTAACGATCAGATTAAATCGCACGATCTGTATTTTTCGTTACGATTTTCTGATCGTGTGTACGGGCCATAAAGGAGATCGTACAATCACATTGTATGGTATACGGTCACATTTATGGTGGCTAAACATGATTCAATAAAAATGATTGATTTATTTTCTGATCTATCGCTTTCAATAGTAATAATCAATTAATCGCCAACAACCAACTTGATAGAAACGCACTCACAGGAAAAAGTTGACTTTGTTCTTATGATCCATTTTTTCCTGTGAGTGCGTTTCTATCAAGTTGGTTGTTAGCGATTAATTGATTGATTATTCCTATTGAAAGAGATGGATCAGAAAATAAATCAACCTCTTTCAATAGGAATAATCAATGAATCGCTAACAACCAACTTGATAGAAACGCACTCACAGGAAAAAGTTGATTTTGTTCTTGGATACGATCGGATTAGGAGATGGTGGAAACAGAGAAGATAAAGACATGCTGATAACTTATGGATCGCGCCCGTTACCACCTCTGGTTAAACTATGATTGTATTGATGAACAAAACAATAAATAATATATACATACATATAATATTGTTACAACAACAAAGTCTTTGCTACCAACAGATGCAAAATAATCGATAATTTCCCACCCCTGGCTGATCAATTGATCAAATCCAATCTAAACTGACCAGAAGGAAAATTATGGCTATTTTATTGATTTTTGGATTTGATCAATTTGCATGCCAATCCAATAAGAAAATCAAAGCTGTGTGCCCACCATAAGGCCCTCCTCCCCACCACCAGCCAGCATCTTACCTCCAGGATGTCCTCCAGGTCCCTGAGGGTCAGGCAGGTGTACTTCTCCAGGATTTTCGTCTTGCTCTCATCAAAGTCCTTGGTGGCTTGCTTCCAGTTGGGTTCCTCCAGAACCTGGAAGATGGCGGCCCCTATGGACAGGTAGAAGATGATGGCAGAGGTGAGGAGGGGCCCCCTGTCCACCATGGTGGCCACTCTCTACAATCTCCCTCTCTCTCTGTCCCTTGCACAGCTGTTTGAATTTTGGGAAGACTCTGCGCATGCGCCTTCCTGCAAACTTTTTTTTCTCTTTTGCTCAACTTTCAGCAAAGTTTTTCCTCTGTTTCTTTTTGCGGTGAGAATTGTCGGGGGGGAAGTGCGGGGCTCTGTCCCTGCATGGGCACCCCTACTGACCCCCTCCTGCCAAGCATTGATGTCCCAACCTTGGGGCCCCTGGATGGAGCAGACACGTGTCTCGCAGCGATCTGACTCTTCTGACTCACCGGGCTTCATATTTGTAGTCAGAGAGGAGCTGGGAGGGGAGAGGAGAGCCCTGGCCCGCCCCAGCACTCCGGTACACCCGGCAGTTCCTGACACTGCACCAGTCGGAGGAGAGGCATTGAGTGTGCAAGGTGGCAGAGGGAGGCTGGGGGAAACTAGGGCTCCCAGTGGTTTTATTTCAGCAGCTGCAATGTAACTGCCCCAGTCGGAGGAGAGCCATTGAGTGTGCAAGGTGGCAGAGGGAGGCTGGGGGGAACTGGGGTTCCCAGTGGTTTTATTTCAGCAGCTGCAATGTAACTGCCCCAGTCGGAGGAGAGGCATTGAGTGTGCAAGGTGGCAGAGAGAGGCTGGGGGGAACTGGGGCTCCCAGTGGTTTTATTTCAGCAGCTGCACTGAGTGTGCAAGGTGGCAGAGGGAGGCTGGGGGAAACTAGGGCTCTGAGTGGTTTTATTTCAGCAACTGCATTGAGTGTCTAAGGTGGCAGAGGGAGGCTGGGGGGCACTGAGGCTCCAAGTGGTTTTATTTCAGCAGCTGCAATGTAACTGCCCCAGTCGGAGGAGAGGCATTGAGTGTGCAAGGTGGCAGAGAGAGGCTGGGGGGAACTGGGGCTCCCAGTGGTTTTATTTCAGCAGCTGCACTGAGTGTGCAAGGTGGCAGAGGGAGGCTGGGGGAAACTAGGGCTCTGAGTGGTTTTATTTCAGCAACTGCATTGAGTGTCTAAGGTGGCAGAGGGAGGCTGGGGGGCACTGAGGCTCCAAGTGGTTTTATTTCAGCAGCTGCAATGTAACTGCCGTAGTCGGAGGAGAAGCATTGAGTGAACAAGGTGGCAGAGAGGCTTTGGGGCACTGAGGCTCCAACTTGGTTTTATTTCAGCAGCTGCAATGTAACTGCCCTAGTCGGAGGAGAAGCATTGAGTGTACAAGGTGGCAGAGAGGCTTTGGAGCACTGAGGCTCCAACTTGGTTTTATTTCAGCAGCTGCAATGTAACTGCCCCAGTCGGAGGAGAGACATCCAGTGTGCAAGGGGGCAGAGGGAGGCTGGGGCTCTGAGTGGTTTTATTTCAACAGCTGCAATGCAGCTGCCCCAGTCAGAGGAGAAGCATTGTGTGTGCAGGGGGAGGTTCCCCCCAGCCTCCCCCTGCCACCTTGCACACACAATGCTTCTCCTCAGACTGGGGCAGTTACATTGCAGCTGCTGAAATAAAACCACTCAGAGCCCCAGCCTCCCTCTGCCACCTTGCACACTCAATGCCCATCTGGGACTCTGGATGGTTTTATTTCAGCAGCTGCAATGCCCCAGTCGAAGGAGAGACATTGTGTGTGCAAGTTGGCAGAGAGGCTGCGGGGAATTGGGGCTCCAAGTGGTTTTATTTCAGCAGCGACAGTGTAACTTTCCCCAGTCGGAGGAGAGGCATTGTGCGTGCAGAGTGGCAGAGAGAGGCTGGGGGGAACTGGGGCTTCCAATGGTTTAATTTCAGCAGCTGCAAAGTAACTGCACCAGTTGGAGGAGAGGCATTAAGTCTGCAAGGTGGCAGAGAGAGGCTGGGGGGAACTGGGGTTCCCAGTGGCTTTATTTCAGCACCTGCAATGTAACTGCCTGAGTCTGAGGAGAAGCTTTGAGTGTGCAAGGTGGCAGAGGCTCAGAGTGGTTTTATTTCAGCTGCTGTGACAGCTGAAATATAATTTCTCCAATCGAAGGAGAGGTGGAGTGTGCAAGGTGACAGAGGCAGGCAGAGGGGGCACTGGATGGTTTTATTTCAGCTGCTGCAATGTAACTTACCCAATTGGAGGAGAGGCATTGTGTGTGTGCAAGCTGGCAGATGGAGGGCTCTGAGTGGTCTTCTTTCAGCAGCCTATTGCCACTTAGTCACAGGGTAAAAAAATTGGACTGTCAGTGAGCAGGAGGGGGGACTACAAGTACAAGCATGGCTCCTGGCACCCAATCATTCCCGACTGTCACACTTTCCTCCATCGTTGTTCCAGATTTTGGTCTAAAATCTATAAAAAAAAAAGTTTAATTTAAAGGAGACTGTCGCCCTAAAATTAATACTTGCTTTTCCTGCCTTTTTTTTTTTTTTAACAGTGTTCCCCCCCCCCCCCCTCCCTACCCCCCAATTTGGCAAAGGGGTTTGGGTCCCAGCAGAGCCTTGTGGCACATGCATCTGCCCTGTCCAATTGGCGCAGATTGATCGACCTTAATCTAAACTGAGTCTAAATTGATTGGGAAGTTATGGCTATTCCATGTCTTGTGGATACAATCACTTTAAATGAATTTCGCATTGATCAGATACAAAAGAAAAAAACATTGTGTATGGCCATCAATAGATGTGATCGAGTGGACTGGCCAAGGCAAAATGGTACTTTAGCTCTCAAATATGTTTTTTTTATTTCAATCAGATCAGTGGTATGGTAACTTTGGGCCGGGGGGGCTGGATGTGGCCCCTTGCTTGCTTTTATCTGACCCATGGGGCACTATTTCATCCTCTGACTCCAACAATGGGGCAAAATTCCCCCCACTGATACCAAGGATGGTGCACAGTTCCTCCCAGCGAGGCCAACGATGGGGCACAGTTCCTCCCAGCGAGGCTACGATAATGCCTAATTCTTCCCACCAAATGACACCAAGGATGGGGCACAATTCCTCTCACGGACACCAAAGATTGTTTACTTCCACTGATACCAGGACTTTTTCTACCTCCAATGGCCACAGTCTGGCCCACTTAAAGTCTGAAGAACAGTAAACTGGCCCTTTGTTTAGAAAGTTTGGGGACCCCTGGATTAGATGAAGAGATTACACGGTGGACACAGAAATGTGGTGAAGAACTTGTTGCAAACGTATCTTAACTATTCATTGAAATCCACTTTCCCATGTGTAGCATATCAAATGAGTTCTCAACTATAGATTGAATATTCCTAGCTGAAGAGATCGACCCCCCCCCCCCCTAAATTGGAGTGATGAACCCCTGGACTACTGGGTGGGCAGGCTTGACCTCTGGTCAGAGCTTGCACAATTTGCAATGGAACGGTTGGCTTGCCCCCCCGTCCAGTGTCCTGTCTGAAAGGACGTTCAGCGCAGCAGGGGGGATCGTGACCGATGAGCGCACTCGCCTAGCTCATGACAGTGTAGACTACCTCACATTTATAAAAATGAATGAGGCATGGATCACTGAGCAATTCAACACACGTGACCGGTAGACCATGTTTCATTGAAATTCCTCATGCCAGGCCACAAATATCTGCCAGACCGCCATCCACCCACAGCAATTCCTGGTCCTTGGCTTCGCTACATACAGCGGCATAAAAGGCATTTCATGTCCATTGAATGGCTAATTTTTGGGGCCTATACAGGCCGACACTTACTTCTGTATCCTGTGCGAATGCCTAATGTACCTCCAGCCACCAAATACTACGTTCTTAGCTGTCAGTTAAACCCATGTGGGCTAATTTTTGGGGCCTATACAGGCCGACACTTACTTCTGTATACTGTGAATGCCTAATGTACCTCCAGCAATCAAATACTACGTTCTTTGCTGTCAGTTAAACCCATGTGAGCTAATTTTTGGGGCCTATACAGGCCGACATTTACTTCTGTATACTGTGAATGACTAATGTACCTCCAGCCATCAAATACTATGTTCTTAGCTGTCAGTTAAACCCATGTGGGCTAATTTTTGGGGCCTATTCAGGCCGACACTTCTGTATCCTGTGAATGCCTACTGTACCTCTAGCCATCAAATACTATGTTCTTAGCTGTCAGGTAAACCCATGTGGGCTCATTTTTGGGGCCTATACTGGCCGACACTTACTTCTGTATCCTGTGAATGCCTAATGTACCTCTAGTAACAGAATACTACATTCTTAGCTGTCAGGTAAACGCATGTGGGCTAATTTTTGGGGCCTGGAATGGCCGACACTTCTTTATCCTGTGAATGCCTAATTTTTCAGACTGGAAATTAAAAACAATGGGTCTGTAAAGGTTCCGCCAAATTGTGGAAAGGATGCGGACACATTTCACAGATGTGTGAATGGACCCTATATGTATTAGACATGTATTTACCGGCTGCTGTCAGTTCTGGCTGATTTATGAAAAAAAAATATATATATTTTTTGCTGTAAAAAAAATAAAAATAAATTTAGGGCAACTTTTTCAATTGCAATACTTCTGTTATGACAGTGTCCATGTGCTGGGACTATTTGTGCACAGCTAGTACGTCTTTTGTGGCTGCAAATATGACCTAAAGGTTTTTAAAGTTCGCCTCCCATTAAAGTCAATGGGGCTCGCCGCAAACTTGCGGTTCGCGGACTTTTGAGAAAATTTGCGGCTGACGTTCGCGAACCGCCCCGGCCAATGTTCGTCCATCACAAATCCCCTGTATGGCTTTCTCTGCAGCAGCTGACAGCTGTTTTTTTCTCTTCTCCTTCCCATTGGCGTTCAGCTGCAGAGAGAGCCAAACAGGGGATCGGTTCTAGTAATTGCCCCCCCCCCCCCTTACCACAGCATTCACCCTCCCTGTGCACCATACTTTCCCCTGTGACCCCCCCCCCCCCCAGGTCTGCTGGCTTTCCTCCTCCTCCTCTTCTTCCTGACAGAAGCTGTAAGCACACAGTAGGATCCTTCAAGATGGAGAGTGGGGGAAGAGTAAGGTGAATATGTCATATTTTCCTTTTTTCCAAATACCACTCACTGTGTTTATTCATAACAAGACCATTGACTGTATGGGACCCTGTGTCAGGTTGTCTGTATGGGACCCTGTGTCAGGTTGTCTGGATGGGGCCCCGGGTCAGGTTGTCTGGATGGGGCCCCGGGTCAGGTTGTCTGGATGGGGCCCCGGGTCAGGTTGTCTGGATGGGGCCCCGAGTCAGGTAGTCTGTATGGGACCCCGAGTCAGGTTGTCTGGATGGGACCCTGTGTCAGGTTTTCTGGATGGGACCCTGTGTCAGGTTTTCTGGATGGGACCCCGTGTCAGGTTGTCTGGATGGGGCCCCGTGTCAGGTTGTCTGGATGGGACCCTTGTAGGGTGTCTGGATGAAGCCCCGTGGTTTCTAACAGCAGGCCTGAACATGGGAGTTAATTTATTCCCAATTTGACAAGGACAGGGGCCTCTTCCCCACAACCCTGGCCCAGTGGTTGTGGGGGTCTACATGTGTTAGGCTGGAAGCCCCCTTTAACAACAAAAGGGCTCCCAGTTATCGTTGCCCTATGTATGCCCTATGTATGTATGTATGTAATACCATAGGTGTGTTCCATTTCCATTGCTGCCCTCCCCCTTTAAGCAAAGTACACAGTGCCCCTTATCAGCGACCCTGGCAGCACCCCCCCCCCCCCTTATCAGCGACCCTGGCAGCACCCCCCCCCCCTCCCATGGTGGATGTCATTGTTGGCAAAGCTCAGCACTGTGCAGATGGCAGCTAAGTCTTAGAAGCCAATACACAGCAGGGTGGCCATGCCCTGCTTCTCCTCGCTCTCCATCCAGGGAATACTCCGCTCACACCCATTGCTGCCATTAAAAATCATGGAGCCCCATACAGCCTACACAATGGGGCCCTCCACCTTTTGCCAGACTCTGGAGGCACTGCCCTGTGGTTGATGTCATTGTTAGCCTTTTTTAGCACTGTGCAATTGGCTCTGAGAAGCCAATACACAGCAGGGTGGCCATGTTCTGCTCCTCCTTGCTCACCATCTAGGGATTCCTCCCCTCACACCACCAGCCTCCCTCGAGCCATTCTGTGTACCACCTGCCTGCACTGGCAACACCCCCACGGCCGCTCAAGGGTGACAAGTCATGTAATGGGTGGCCATGTTGCATTTGAAGGAGAGTCAGCCACGAATGGGGGGAAAAGACGCCCCTCTGCTGACCTGATGGGGCCCAGCCCGGTAGTACTGCCTGTACCCTGTTGGAGGCCCTTTTTATGTTCCCAGCCCCCCTCCCTGCCTTCCCTTTGGCACAAACATAAAATAAAGCACAAGGCAACAAGAGTTGTAAAAAAAATGAGAATTTTTAATAAAAAGTGTTGAATCTTCTGAAAAACTCGTCTCAGCATCTGAACCCGATAGCATTACCACCCACCAGCAAGGACCTAAAATAATCGAATAAAGAAAAAGTAAAAAAGTGGAAGTCGCATCAAAATTGTTTTTCAGTTATCACAGTGACTTAAGTTTATTTACTGGAAATGCTGTAGGCGGTGCTTAAAGTGTACGTCCACCCGAATGCACTTATCTTATTTGCTCTTTTTTAGTTTGTTAAATATACCAGTGAAAGGGTTTTCATGTATCTGTTCAATAAGTGAGAAAATATCCATATATTCTGCCAGAAATCTAGTGAGCTAACAACTTCCTTTGGCCTCTGCCTGTGCACAAGGAAGAGTTATGGAAGTAGAGAGGAGAATAAGACGAGGGGTTACGGAGAAGAGAAGGAAGGAGGAGACGAGGCGGAAGGGTTATGGAGAAGGGGAGGTGGAGATGAGGAGGAGGAGGGGTTCAATTTTTATTGCTGCCCCCCCTCCCCCCTTTGGGCAAAGTACAGTACTGCCAGCCCAGTACCTCTTATCAGCAACCCTGGCAGCACTACCCCATGGTGGATGTCATTGTTGGCAAAGCTCAAACTTCCAGTCTCCCTCCAGCCATTCTGTGCACCACCTGCCTGCACTAGCAACACCCCCCCCCCCCCCCCGCTGCTCAAATGTGACAAATCATGTGATGGTTGGAAGCCCCTCTGCTGACCTGATGTGGCCCAGCCCAGTATTACTGCCTGTACTCTGTTGGAGGCCTTCTTTATGTTACCACCCCCCCTCCCCCCGCTTTCGCTTCGGCACAAGATGAGCGTGCCCATTGGGTAAGATGTCCCTGGAGCTAACAACTTCCTGTGGTCTCTGCCTGTGCACAAGGAAGAGTTATGGAAGTAGGGAGGAGATGAAGAGGAGGGGTTACGGAGAAGAGAAGGAGGGAGGAGACGAGGCGGAAGGGTTATGGAGAAGGGGAGGTGGAGATGAGGAGGAGGGGTTTCATTTCCATTATTGCCCCCCTCCCTTTGGGCAAAGTACAGTACTGCCAGTACCTCTTATCAGCGACCCTGACAGCACTACCCTATGGTGGATGTCATTGTTGGCAAAGCTCACACTTCCAGTCTCCCTCCAGCCATTCTGTGCACCACCTGCCTGCACTGGCAACACCCCCCCCCCCCCCCCCGCCGCTCAAATGTGTCAAATTATGTGATGGTTGGAAGCCCCTCTGCTGACCTGAAGGGGCTCAGCCCAGTATTAGTGCCTGTACTCTGTTGGAGGCCTTCTTTATGTTACCCCCCCCCCCCCTGCCTTTGCTTCGGCACAAGATGAGCGTGCCCATTGGGTAAGATGGCCCTGGAGCTAACAATGTCCTGTGGTCTTTGCCTGCATACAAGGAGGAGTTATGGAAGTAGGGAGGAGATGAAGAGGAGGGGTTACGGAGAAGAGAAGGAGGGAGGAGATAAGGCGGAAGGGTTTTGGAGAAGGAGAGGAGCCGAGGAGATGAGGAGGAGGGGTTCCATTTCCATTACTGCCCCCCTCCCTTTGGGCAAAGTACAGTACTGCCAGTACGCCTATCAGCGACCCTGACAGCACTACCCTATCGTGGATGTCATTGTTGGCAAAGCTCACACTTCCAGCCTCCCTCGAGCCATTCTGTGCACCGCCTGCCTGCACTGCAACACCCCACCAATGCTCAAATGTGACAAATCATGTGATGGTTGGAAGTCCCTCTGCTGACCTGATGGGGCCCAGCCCAGTAGTACTGCCTGTACCCTGCTGGGGGCCTTCTTTATGTTTTCAGTCCCCACCAAAACGCTCAGATGTGAACAGGGGCCATTGAAATGAATAGGATTTGTCTTGTTGGGTGTTTTGAGAGCTGATCCTAGAGCAGAAAAATGCCCCCAAAACGCCTACATGTGAACGGAGCCGTATGGAAGTAGGGAGGAGATGAAGAGGAGGGGTTACGGAGAAGAGAAGGAGGAAGGAGATGAGGTAGAGATGAGGAGGAGGGGTTCCATTTTCATCGCTGCCCCCCACCCTTTGGGCAAAGTACAGCACTGCCAGTATCAGTATCTCTTATCATTGACCCTGGCAGAACCACCCTGTGGTGGATGTCATTGGTTGGCAAAGCTCACACTTCCAGTCTCCCTCGAGCTCCCTCCAGCCATTCTGTGCACCGCCTGCCTGCACTGGCAACCCCCCACCGCCGCTCAAATGTGACAAATCATGTGATGGTGGGAAGTCCCTCTGTTGACCTAATGGGGCCCAGTAGTACTGCCTGTACCCTGTTGGAGGCCTTCTTTATGTTCCCAACCCCCCTCCCTGCCTTCGCATCAGGACAAACATGAAATAAAGCACAAGACAACAAGAGTTGCAAAAAAATAGGAAAACACAATTTCCAAGAAGTTCAGTAAAAAGTGTTGAATCTTCTAAAAAACGAATCTCAGCATTGAACCCGATCACATTACCACCCACCAGCAAGGACCTAAAATAATCAAATAAACAAGAAGTAAAAAAGTGGAAGTCGCATCGAAATTGGTTTTCAGTTATCACAGTGACTTAAGTTTATTTACTGAAAATGCTGTACGCGGTGCTTAACCCCTTCTGGACCGGAAAGGATTTTCCCCCTTCATGACCAGGCCATTTTTTGCAATTCGGCACTGCGTTACTTTAAGGTAAAATTGCTCGGTCGTGCGATGCTGTACCTAAATAACATTGATGTCCCTTTTTTTCCACAATTAGAGCTTTCTTTTGGTGGTACTTGATCACCTCTGCGATTTTAATTTTTTTATTTTTTGCGCTATAAACTAAAAAAAGAGCGATAATTCTGGAAAAAAAATAATATTTTTCACATTCTGCTATATAATACCCCCCCCCCCCCCAAAAAAAAATCTAAAAATAAAAAGTTTTCATCCTTTTAGGCCAATTTGTATTCTGCTACATATTTTTGTTAAAAAAAAAAATCGCAATAAGCGTATTTTGATTGGTTTGCACAAACATTATCGCGTCTACAAATTAGGGGAAAGATTTATGTCATTTTTATTTATTTATATTTTTTACGAGTAATGGCGGCGATCTGTGATTTTTAGCGGGATTGCAGCGGACAGATCGGACACCTAACTGACATTTTTGACACTTTTCGGAGGACCAGTGACATTACTACAGTCAGGGCTGGCCCAAGACATTGTGCTGCCTGGGTCCAAGAAAAAAAAAAAAAAATCACACCCAACAAAAGGCCCCCTCCACACCCATGATTTTATATAAATATAACATTTAGAAAATATTATATATACTGTTATCTTCTTCCATAACTCACCACCGGAATGATCCACCAAACACACATTGTCTGTCCTCAGTCCTCCTATCACTACTGTCTAACGCCCCCCCCCCCCCCCCCCCTTGAAAATCCAGCCTGTCTGCATGAGATGGAGTGCACTGATGTCTGACATCATTGCACACACGATCCCGTGAAGGACGTTCCCCTGGGGAGGAGACTCTCCTCCTTCTCATACTCATCAGTTTGCACTACGGGCAGCAGTATGAGATGGACAAATGCCACCCGTAACGCGCCACAAACTGATGATCCACAAGTCTGCTGGAAAAAAAAATCTTGGGAGTAAGTTTGCTGCACCTCTCCAAGGGCTGCCTGGGTCCAATGGACCCAGTGGGACCCATGGTAGGGCCAGCCCTGACTGCAGTAATCAGTGCTAAAAATATGCACTGTTACTGTAATAATGACACTGGCAGGGAAGGATTTAACCTAGGGGTGATCAAAGGGTTAAGTGTGAGCCTAGGGGGTGTTTTCTAACTGTATGGGTGAGGGACTTGTGAAATGATCATAGAGACCTGTGTTCCTATATAGGAGGGTCACAGGTGCTCTGTGATTATTTCAGAGAGAAGAACTGTCTGCTGTGGGGAACGATCGTGGGTGCCTGGAGGCAATCATGGCTGCCAGCCCTGTGGATCGGCATCACCGCTGCCTAGTGGGGGCGGGAGTGCATCGGCGGTGCGCGCTCGTCCCCCAGCACCACACAATCGCGACTGACGTAGGGCTACGTCGGTTCGTGCAGGAGAGCCAGCATTCTGCAGTGGGCGGTCACCGGTCAGGAAGGTGTTAAAGTGTACGTCCACCCCAACAATGAACCGCTCTTATTTGCTCTTTTTTAGTTTGGTAAATTTACCAGTGAAAGGGTTTTGAAATATCTGTTCAATAAGTAAGAAAATATCTTTATACTCTGCCAGAAACCTAGTGAGCTAACAACTTCCTGTGGTCTCTGCCTGTGCACAAGGAAGAGTTATGGAAGTAGGGAGGAGATGAGGAGGAGGGGTTATGGAGAAGAGGAAAGGGGAGGAGAGGTTATGGAGAGAAGGAGTGGTCGTGGAAATGAGGAGCGTGGAGGAGATGAGTAGGAGGGGTTTTGGAAATGAGGAGGGTGGAGGAGATGAGGAGGAGGGATTATGTAAATGAGGAGGGTGGAGGAGATGAGTAGGAGGGGTTTTGGAAATGAGGAGGGTGGAGGAGATGAGGAGGAGGGATTATGTAAATGAGGAGGGTGGAGGAGATGAGTAGGAGGGGTTTTGGAAATGAGGAGGGTGGAGGAGATGAGGAGGAGGGATTATGGAAATGAGGAGGGTGGAGGAGATGAGGAGGAGGGGTTAGAATATGAGTAGGGCAAAGGAGATGAGGAGGAGTGGTTATGGAGAAAAGTAGGAGGAGGGAATATGGAGAAGACGGGGGGTGGTGAGGAGGGAGGATCAGGGGGATGAGGAGAAGGGGTTATGAGGAGGCCAAAGGAATTGAGCAGGAGGAGGGGTTATGGAGAAGAGAAGAAGGGAGGAGATGAAGAGGAGTGGTTATGGAGAAGAGTAGGGGGAGGAGATGAGAAGGGGGGTTTATGGAGCAGAGAAGGGGGGAGGAGATGAGGAGGAGCGGTTATTGAGAAGAGGAGAGGGAGGAGATGAGGAGGAGGGGTTATGGAAAAGAGGAGGGAGGAGAGGCGGAGGAGTGGTTATGGAGAAGAGAAGGAGGGAGGAGATGAGAAGGAATGGTTATGGAGAAAAGGAGGGGGAGGAGATAAGAAAGGGGGGCTTTGGAGAAGAGTAGGATAGGAGGAGATGAGGAGGAGGGGTTATGGGGAAGAGGAAAGGGGATGAGAGGGTATGACGAAGAGAAGAGGGAGGCGTTATCGAGCAGAGAAGGGAAAGAGATGAGAAGGAGGGGGTGGAGATGAGAAGGAGGGGTTATTGAGAAGAGGAGGGGGAGGAGATGAGAAGGGGGAGTTATGGATGAGCGGAGGGGAGGAGATAAGGAAGACTGGTTATGAAGAGAAGGAGGGGTTATGGAAATGAGAAGGGTGGAGGAGATGAGTGGGAGGAGTTATGCAAATGAGGAGGGTGGGGGAGATGAGTAGGAGGGGTTTTAGAAATGAGGAGGATGGAGGAGATGAGCAGGAGGGGTTAGGATATGAGGAGGGCAGAGGAGATAAGGGGTTATGGAGAAGAGGAGAGGGAGGAGATGAGGAGGAGGGGTTATTGAGAAGAGGAGGGGGAGGAGATGAGAAGGAGGGGTTATTGAGAAGAGGAGGGGGAGGAGATGAGCAGGAGGGTTATGGAGAAGAAAAGGGGGGGGATGATGGGTTATGGAGAAGAGAAGGGGGAGGAGATGAGAAGGGGGAGTTGTGGATGAGAGGAGGGGAGGAGATAAGGAAGAGTGGTTATGGAGAGAAGGAGGGGTTGTGGAAATGAGAAGGGTGGAGGAGATGAGTAGGAGGAGTTATGGAAATGAGGAGGGTGGAGGAGATGAGTAGGAGGGGTTTTGGAAATGAGGAGAGTGGAGGAGATGAGCTGGAGGGGTTATGGATATGAGGAGGGCAGAGGAGATAAGGAGGAGGGTTTTTGGAGAAGAGGAGAGGGGGGAGATGAGGAGGAGGGGTTATGGATATGAGGAGGGTGGAGGAGAAAAGGAGGAGGGATTAGGTTATGAGTAGGGCAGAGGAGATGATGAGGAGGAGGAGTTTTGGAGATGAGGAGGAGGAGTTAGGGAAATTTGGAGGGCAGAAGAGATGAGGAAGAGGGGTTAGGAGGAGGACAAAGGAAATGAGGAGGCGGGGTTATGAAGAAGAGGAGGGGGAAGGCGATGAGGAGGAGGGGTTATGGAAATGAGGAGGGTGGAGAAGACGAGGAGACGGGGTTAGGATATTAGGAGGGTAGAGGTGATAAGGAGGAGGGGTTATGGAGAAAAGGAGAGGGAGGAGATGAGGAGGAGGGGTTATGGATACGAGGAGGGTGGAGAAGACGAGGAGAAGGGGTTAGGATATGAGGAGGGTAGAGGTGATAAGGAGGAGGGGTTATGGAGAAAAGGAGAGGGAGGAGATGAGGAGGAGGGGTTATGGATACGAGGAGGGTGGAGAAGACGAGGAGAAGGGGTTAGGATATGAGGAGGGTAGAGGTGATAAGGAGGAGGGGTTATGGAGAAAAGGAGAGGGAGGAGATGAGGAGGAGGGGTTATGGATACGAGGAGGGTGGAGGAGAAGAGGAGGAGGGATTAGGTTATTAGTAGGGCAGAGAAGATGAGGAGGAGGGGTTTTGGAGAGGAGAAGGAGGGGTTAGGGAAATTAGGAGGGCGGAAGAGATGAGGAGGAGGGGTTAAGAGGAGGACAAAGGAAATGCGGAGGAGGGGTTATGGAGAAGAGGAGGGGGAAGGCAATGAGGAGGAGGGGTTATGGAAATGAGGAGGGCAGAGATGATGAGGAGAAGGGGTTAGGATATGAGGAGGGTAGAGGTGATGAGAAGGAGGGGCTAGGATATAGGGGAGGGCAGAGGAGATGAGGAGGAATAGGGGTTATGGAGAAGAGGAGGGGAGAAAGAGATGCAAAGAGGTTTGTGTCCTTTGTAACCCAATAGAAATGAAGTAGGCAGAGCTGACACCACATGCATAGGAATTGAGAACGGTGCTGGCATGTGCCAAGAGGAAGGTAGGAGCAGATTATATTTCCAGCACATCAGCGCCATGTTTCCAGGCTTCCACACTCCCATATTTGGACCCAGGACTGGAATGGAGGGTGCCCCTGTGCAGAGGGGAAGGATATCAGCGAATGTCGGTTTGCTGATCTCCCCTACCTAGTAAGAACACAGAAGCAAAAAAGTGTAAAAAAATAAAGCAACACCCAAGCATTTAAAAGACCCCTCCCCCCCCAAAAAAAAAAAAAATGTTGAGCCCCCACCCCCATATGCATGCACAAAGCCATCATCTATGTATGAAAACATTGATTGCACTACAGATATTACACATCGCCGTGCACGTCAGAGTGAAAGCAATAATTCTCGGCCCATTATTCATAGTTACCTATAAACTGATGACCTGTAAGGACTTTTAAATCATCCCCTATGGAAAATGTAGGGTATTGGATTGTTGCTGCTTCATAATGAAACCCCTGGAAACTAGAGTGGCTCTCAGGGACTATGTTGCCAAGCATTATAAAAGTTTAATACATTTTTGATACATTTTTATACTGCGTAGGAAATGTGCTGAAAATACTTAGGAATGGCATTTGTCTATCGTAAATCTGTCGGCCTCTCTGCGAAGGTATTTTTATGAGTGTTTTCTATCAACCTGTCCCATAACACTCAGCCACCACATACTGTATTTGCAGACATTTGCGCTTAATTTATTGGCATTTACATAACTGTCGTGTTTTACCACCAAAACACAAACACACTTGTAAGAAGCGGTCGGGGCGTTCTGTAGCGATGTAGTGCTACCTCTGAGCAGCAGAGGGAGGAATTTATTAATAAATCAATCATATAATAATAATTCTGTCTTTAAGAACAGAGACTCTGAATGTGAGCGAGACCGGGAACAGATCAGTCCAATAGACACAATGAAAAAGAATAGTCCGTCAAATCACTGGTGTCAGCGGGATTGTAGCCCCCAAGGGAGAATAACCTTTCAATTTATTAGTGTCAGTGGGGTTGTTGACCCCAGGGTTGAATAGCCCCACAATTTCAAGCTTTCAGTGGGATCATGGCCCTAGGGGAAAACAGCCCCTACATTTATTGGTGTCAGAGGAATCTTGGCCCCCAGGGGAGAATAGCCCATCATTTTCAAGGTGTAAGTGGGATCATAGCCCCCAGGGGAAAAAAGCCCCTACATTTATTGGTGTAAGAGGAATCTTGGCCCCCAGGGGTGAATAGCCCCTCAATTTCAAGATGTCAGTGAGATCATGGCCCTAGGGGAATACAGACACTCAATGCATTGGTGTCAGTGGAATTGTTGCCCCCAGGGGTGAATAGCCCCACAATTTCAAGCTTTCAATGGAATCATGCCCCCCAGGGGAAAACAGCCCCTACATTTATTAGTGTCAGGGGAATCTTGGCCCCCAGGGGAGAATAGCCCATCATTTTCAAGGTGTAAGTGGGATCATAGCCCCCACGGAAAAAAAGCCCCTACATTTATTGGTGTAAGAGGAATCTTGGCCCCCAGGGGAGAATAGCACATCATTTTCAAGGTGTACATGGGATCATGGCACCCAAGGAAAAACAGCCCCTCAGGTTATTGGTGTCAGTGGGATAGTGGACCCCAGGGGTGAATAGCCCCTCAATTTATTGGTGGCAGGGGGATAGTTACCCCCAAATAATTGATGTCAGTAGGACAGTGAACCCCAGTTAAAAAATACTACCTCGAATCATTGGTGTCAATGGGATAGTGGACCCCAGAAAGAGAATAGTCCCACAATTTAATAGTGTTAGTGGGATAGTGGCTCCCAGGGAAGTATAGCCCCTCAATTTATTGGTGGCAGGGGGATAGTGGACCCCAGGGGTGAATAGCCCCTCAATTTATTGGCAGCAGGGGGATAGTGGCCCCCAAATAATTGATGTCAGTTGGACAGTGAACCCCAGTTAAAAAAATACTACCTCAAATCATTGGTGTCAATAGGATAGTGGACCCCAGAAAGAGAATAGTCCCACAATTTAATAGTGTTAGTGTGACAGTGGCCCCAAGGGAAAAATAACCCCTCAATTTATTGCTGTCAGTGGGATTGTGAACCCCAGGGGTGAATAGCCCCTCAATTTATTGGTGACATGGGGATAGTGGCTCCCAAATAATTGATGTCAGTAGGACAGTGAACCCAAGTTAAAAAATAGCACCTCAAATCATTGGCGTCAATGGGATAGTGGACCCCAGAAGAGAATAAACCCACAATTGAGTAATGTTAGTGTGACAGTGGCCCCAAGGGAAGAATAGCCCCTCAATTTATTGGTGGCAGGGGGATAGTGGACCCCAGGGATGAATAGCCCCTCAATTTATTGGTGGCAGGGGGATAGTTACCCCCAAATAATTGATGTCAGTAGGACAGTGAACCCCAGTTAAAAAATACTACCTCGAATCATTGGTGTCAATGGGATAGTGGACCCCAGAAAGAGAATAGTCCCACAATTTAATAGTGTTAGTGGGATAGTGGCTCCCAGGGAAGTATAGCCCCTCAATTTATTGGTGGCAGGGGGATAGTGGACCCCAGGGGTGAATAGCCCCTCAATTTATTGGCAGCAGGGGGATAGTGGCCCCCAAATAATTGATGTCAGTTGGACAGTGAACCCCAGTTAAAAAAATACTACCTCAAATCATTGGTGTCAATAGGATAGTGGACCCCAGAAAGAGAATAGTCCCACAATTTAATAGTGTTAGTGTGACAGTGGCCCCAAGGGAAAAATAACCCCTCAATTTATTGCTGTCAGTGGGATTGTGAACCCCAGGGGTGAATAGCCCCTCAATTTATTGGTGACATGGGGATAGTGGCTCCCAAATAATTGATGTCAGTAGGACAGTGAACCCAAGTTAAAAAATAGCACCTCAAATCATTGGCGTCAATGGGATAGTGGACCCCAGAAGAGAATAAACCCACAATTGAGTAATGTTAGTGTGACAGTGGCCCCAAGGGAAGAATAGCCCCTCAATTTATTGGTGGCAGGGGGATAGTGGACCCCAGGGATGAATAGCCCCTCAATTTTTTGGTGGCAGGGGGATAGTGGCCCCCAAATAATGTCAGTAGGACAGTGAACCCCAGTTAAAAAATAGCACCTCAAATCATTGGTGTCAATGGGATAGTGGACCCCAGAAGAGAATAGCCCCACAATTGAATAGTGTTAGTGTCACAGTGGCCCCAAGGGAAGAATAGCCCCTCAATTTATTGGTGGCAGGGGGATAGTGGACCCCAGTGGTGAATAGCCCCTCAATTTATTGGTGACAGGGGGATAGTGACCCCCAAATAATTGATGTCAGTAGGACAGTGAACCCCAGTTAAAAAATACTACCTCAAATCATTGGTGTCAATGGGATAGTGGACCCCAGAAAGAGAATAGTCCCACAATGTAATAGTGTTAGTGGGATAGTGGCCCCCAGTGAAGAATAGCCCCTCAATTTATTGGTGGCAGAGGGATAGTGGACCCCAGGGTGAATAGCCCCTCAATTTATTGGTGGCAGGGGGATAGTGGACCCCAGGGGTGAATAGCCCCTCAATTTATTGGCAGTAGGGGGATAGTGGTCCCCAAATAATTGATGTCAGTAGGACAGTGAACCTCAGTTAAAAAATACTACCTCAAATCATTGGTGTCAATGGGATAGTGGACACCAGAAGACAATAGACTCACAATTTATTGGTGTTGGTGTGTAGGTGGGGTGTAGAATGGTGTGGCGGGAATAACACAGTCCCAGTGCAATGAACGAACTTGCATTAAAATAATGTAGACACAAAAAACCCATTGGGACGGCAGCCCAGCCAAGGCACTCATGGTTCCAACAGCGGGTAGAGAGCAGATTGCAGCCGAACTGTCAGCATCTGTAGAGAGGGGAAGAACATGGCCTGGCTGTCTTGTGCCCAAAAGTCAGGTGTCCAGAGAAGTTGTGAGTCCTCAGGTTTCCCTCCTCATCAGGAACTTTTCCCTGCCGCTAGTTCTTTCCCTACCAGAACGAGTACTTGTCCCTAATCTACCAACTCGCAAATGCATGCCAGGCCTGGGAGCCAGGGCATGAAATAGGCTCTGCCAGACCAAAGATATCTGCCAGAGTCACATGGGGTGGCAGCATCCAATGGGATAGCTTCCCCAGTGACCCAGGAAACTATAGAGGAACCCTGTTTTTTGCGACATCCTCTCCAACTGTAGTGCCACTGCGGGAGAGTGCCACCTGCAGTGGGGAAAATAGACTGCACCTGCCAACAAGTGGGATAGTGGCCCTCAGGGGAGAATAACCCCTTAGTTTATTTGTGTCAGTGTGATAGTGGCCCCCAGTATAGAATACCCTACAAATAAGTGGTGTCAGTGGGACAGTAAACACCAGTTAAAAATAGTACTTGAAATAATTGGTGTCTTAGTGCCTCCAAAGAAAGAAGACCCCCTCAGTTCATTGATGTCAGTAGAATAGTGGGCCCCAGAAAAAAGTGTCCCTGCTGAACCAGCTGAATTTTGATCAGTGTGTGGCCAGTTTAATAACCCCACATGCTGTCCACCAGGGACTCCCCTAATTATGTCTTTCTGTGCATATGTGCATCAGAGCCTGCACTGTTGAGAATCCGTCAAATGCAGATCAATTAGCCTGTAATGGGTCATAGGTCTGTTTTATGGGAGGTTCTCTTTTTGCTAGTATGACTGGTATGACCATCATTTCTTGTTTTCCAAGGTAGTATTTAAGGCTCTACTGGGAGGGGTTGGTGGTCAGCTGAGAAATGGAGAAGACCGCATGTAGGAGGAAGGTCCGGTTTCTCTGGTTGGGCAAACAACCTCTGTGCCATCATGTGAGCAACCTGTTACCATTTGGAGAATGTAATGAGCTCCTCCCTGGGAGAAGGATATTAGAAGGAGTTACTTATTTAGATGCCAGAGATTATGGATTACTTTCTGTTTATGCCAAGTAGGGGTACTAGTGCTCTACTTCTGGTGACTTTCAATGACACTGCATAGCGCTCCATATTGATTAAATTGTAGCCAAAGGATACATTTCAATGCTGTTGACTTTGTTAAGGAAATACGACCATTGTGTTGGATTTGAATCAGAAAGAGCAATATTGTTTTCAGGTCTGGACATTCCTGTTAAGAATTTTTTTTCCAATGCAAAATCCTTTGAGAGGTGCAGAGTTATGGAGGTGCTCAGAGTGGTCTAGACTAGTCTGAGTGAGGCCTTGGGATGCTATTTTAGTGGCCACTGTGATGGACATCATTGTGTGTGGGCAGGGCCGGTGCTTCCACTAGGCAAACTAGGCAGCCGCCTAGGGCGCATTGCCACCTAGGGACGCAGCCATGAGTCAGCACTCACTCTCCGTCATGAATGATCCTTGTGGGCTGAGGGGTGGGGCGGCAGTGGGGGAGGAAGGAGGGACAGAGGAAGATGCCAGGTGTCTGGGGCAGTGGAAGAACTACCAGGCCCTGGCTTTCCACCATTGTTGGGTGAGCCCTAAGGGGCAGGAAAGGAGCCCACCGGAGTGCTACCTGCATAATGATCCTCTTCGTCTGGAGCTTAGCAGCCTAAACCCTGGGCGGGAAGTGACTCTCTACACTGAGCTGGTGGGCAGCCGTTCATTTCCCTGGTCGGTATTAAGCAGGGAGTGGAGGAGAGCTGAACCTGAGCCGGAGCTCGGCAATGGAGGGCGGAACCTTTACTGGAGCAGAAGCGACGAGGCACCGGAATGGTCTGAGGATGTTGGTGATGAAGGAGGTGCGGAGCTCTCGGACTGCTGCTTCTCCCTCCACCAGGAGCCGGTTGGAGCTGTGGTGAGCACTGTGGTCCAGGAGAGGAGCGTTCTGGGAGAAGGAATAAGCAGGATCACGGTGAAGGAGGGCAGAGTGCAGGCCACTCTCTTCATACTGCCCAGTGAGTGTCCCTAGAATAGGGGATCAGGGTCCCTGGGTGTGACATGGAGGATCCCTGGTGTGAAAGAGAATTGGGGTCACCAGGTGTGACATGGGGAATCGGAGTCACCAGGTATGACATGGGGGAGAGGGGTCACAAGTGTAACAGGGGTTCGGGGTCACCAGGTGTGCCATGAGGAATTGGGATCCCTGAGTGTGCCATGGGGGATTGAGGTCCCCAGGTGTGACATGGAGGAACATCAGGGTCCCCAGGTGTGACATGGAGGAACATCAGGGTCCCCAGGTGTGACATGGAAAAACATCAGGGTCTCCGGGTATGACATGGAGGAACATCAGGGACCCCTGATGTGACATAGAGGAACTTTGGGGTCACTGGGTATGACAGCATGACATGGAGGAACACAGGGGTCCCTGGGTATGACATGGAGGAACATTAGGGTCAGTGGGTATGACAGCAGTATATGGAGGAATATTGGGGTCCCAGGATGTGACATGGAAAAACATCAGGGTCCCTGGATGTGACATGGAGGAATATGGGGGTCACTGGGTATGACAGCATTACATGGAAGAACCATCAGATCAGGGTCACTGGATATGACATAGAGCAGTTTTTAACCCCTTCCCTTTTTATTTTTTTTTTTGGGGGGGGGGCGCAAGTAGCTGATCTTGCCTAGGGCGTAAAACAGTCTAGCACCGGCCCTATGTGTGGGATATTTTATCCTTGGTTTGAGGGGTGGAGAGCTCTAGCTAGACTGGTCAGGAGGTAACAGTTTGGTCTTGGGGTTTAAGCTCCTCCCAGGAAACAGACGTTAGAGAAGAGTTCTGAGTTCTGGGAAACGATTTCAGATTGCCCTAGAGTCTAGGGATCGGGAAACGATTTCAGAATACCTTGGAGCCTTAGGTTCAGGGAAACAATCTCAGAAAGCCCTTGAGCCTTGGTTTCTGGGAAATTATTTTTAGATAGCCCTGGAGTCCTGGGTTTAAAAAAACAATTTTGGATAGCCCTGAAGTCTTGAGTTCAAGGAAATAATGTCAGATAGCCCTGGAGTCTTGAGTTTGGGGAAACTATTTCAGATAGCACTAGACTGCTGAGCTCGAAGAAACAATTTCAGATAGCTCTAGAATCTTGAGTTCAGGAAAACAATTTTGGATAGCCATAGAGTGTTGAGCTCAGGGAAACAATCTCAGATAGTCTTAGAGTATTGAGTCCAGAGAAACAATTTTGGATAGCCCTAGAGTCTTACGTTCATTGAAGTCTTGGGTTCAGGGGAAACAATTTCGGATAATCCTGGAGTCTTGAGATCAGGGAAATTATTAAAAATAGACCTAGAGTCTTGAGTTTAGGAAAATTATATTGGATAGCCCTAGAGTGTTGGGCTCGGGAAATGTTTTTAGATAGCCCTGGAGTCTTGAGTCCAGGGAAACCATTTCGGATAGCCCTAAAGTATTGAGCTCAGGAAACAATTTCAGTTAGCCCTGGAATCTTGAGTTCAGGGAAGCAATTCCGGATAGTCCTAAAGTCTTGGGTTCGGGGAAATGATTTTGGATAACCCTAGAGTCATGAGTTCAGGGAAACAGTTTCAGATAGCCTGAGAGTATAGAGTCCAGGAAAACAATTTTGGATAGCTCTAGAATCTGCATTCGAGGAAGCACTTTTGAACAGCCCTGGAGTCCTGGGTTTAGGTAAAGGATTTCAAATAGTCCTAGAGCCTTGAGTTCAGGAAAATTATTTTTGATAGCCCTAGAGTGTTGAACTTGAGTTTAGGCAAATTATTTTAGATAGTCCTTGAGTCTTAAGTTCAGGAAAATTATTTTAGATAGTTTCACGCAGGTAAATCAAGCAATGCCTGCTCTGCAGAAGTTGGTTCATGTGAAGCCCAAACTACATGTTTGTAGAATAACGTTCATTGAAGTCTTGGGTTCGGGGGAAACAATTTTGGATAACCCTGGAGTCTTGAGATCAGGGAAATTATTAAAAATAGACCTAGAGTTTTAAGTTCAGGAAAATTATATTGGATAGCCCTAGAGTGTTGGGCTCGGGAAACAATTTTAGATAGCCCTGGAGTCTTGAGTCCAGGGAAACAATTTTGGATTGCCCTAAAGTGTTGAGCTCAGGAAACAATTTCAGATAGCCCTGGAATCTTGAGTTCAGGGAAGCAATTTCAGATAGTCCTAAAGTCTTGGGTTCGGGGAAATGATTTTGGATAACCCTAGAGTCATGAGTTCAGGGAAACAGTTTCAGATAGCCTGAGAGTATAGAGTCCAGGAAAACAATTTTGGATAGCTCTAGAATCTGCATTCAAGGAAGCACTTTTGAACAGCCCTGGAGTCTTGGGTTCAGGTAAAGGATTTCAAATAGTCCTAGAGCCTTGAGTTCAGGAAAATGATTTCGGATAGCCCTAGAGTGTTAAGCTCAGGGAAATAATATCAGATAGCCCTGGAGTCTTGGGTTAGGAGGAAATGATTTTGGATAACCCTAGAGCCTTGAGTTTAGGCAAATTATTTTAGATAGTCCTAGAGTCTTAAGTTCAGGAAATTTATTTTGGATTGCCCCAGAGTCTTGAGTTCAGGAAAATGATTTTGGATAGGTTCACGCAGGTAAATCAAGCAATGCCTGCTCTGCAGAAGTTGGTTCATGTGAAGCCCAAACTACATACTTGTAGAGTAATTTAATCCAGGGTACTTTACTCATAAAAAGTAGTAGTATCCTGGTTCTTTCAGTGACCCAGCAGTCATAAACCCACCAGAGGATCCCTTGGTGCTCCAACGGGTCATTCCCAGAATTAGCTGTTGGAGCATGCAGGAAGTTGTGGCCTGGCAGGAGCTCTGTAGCAGAGGTGAGAAATGTCCTCCCAATGAATAGGTAAATTAGGGGTAGTATTGTAGATTGGCTTTTATAGAAACATACACATGCGTCCTATTTGGTGGCACCTCATGGCTTCAGGAATTTTCTTTTGTTATCAAAGGGTAAAGTGTAATGACTTGCTAAATAAACTAGTGACAAGGTTTAACTTAGGAAAGGTACTTTCCAGGTGAACCGTAAAAGGAAGTGAGTTCAGGAGCTGGCTGTCCTGATAGATCAGTCCCCATCAATGCCATTATCATTATTTTCCAAACAGTAGCAAATCTGGGACAAACTTGTGCAGGTCTCTCCCTCCCCCCCCCTCCTTTTTTTTTTTTAAGCCGGAATCTTTAGTTTTGAGAAAGAGTCATGATAAGAAACAGCTACCCTGCCCCAAAAGTTGCTCTGGGAAGCCACAGATTATGTAGAATTCAAATTAGAATTGCAGCCCAATGAAATTGATATATTAGTGATAGATGGACTCTGGGGGGTTGAGTCATCTCCTGGTGTCTAATATCACTTGGACATTCCAAAAGCAAGATCATACAGTATTTCACTACCCATTTCCTGAGAGTTTTGGGTGTTGCCACCCAATTTTGATTGTTCCAAAACCTCCAGACATGGTGATGGTGGGAACTCCCTTAGTAGGTGTGAGGACTTGAGAACCTATGTATTATTATTTATCCTTCTTCCATCCTACCACAATTCTCCTTCCTTGGAAGAGGAGGTGTAGACTCTGAAATTCAATTCTGAATGATTCTCTGATGCTCTAAGCCTGGGGTCTCGAAACTTTCTAAACAAGCGGCCAGTTTACTGGCATTTACACTCTAGGGGGGTCAGGCTGTGGCCAGTGGGAAAATAAAATGTCCTATCTTTGGTGTCAGTGGGAGCACTAGTGCATCATAGTTGATGTCGGTGGAAGGAATAGTGCCCCATCGTTGGTGCTAATGGAAAAATTCTGCCCCATTGTTGGTGTCAGTGGGAAGAATTGTGCCCTTTTTTTGGTGTATGTTGGAAGTAGTGCCACCATTGTTAGTGTCAGTGGAAGGAATAGTGACCCATCGTTGGTATCAGTGGAAGGAATTATACCCCATCGTTGGTGTTAGTGGAAGGAATAGTGCCCCAAAGGTGGTGTCAGCGACAGGAATTAAGCCCCATTGTTGGTGTCAGTGGATGGAATGGTGCCCCAAGGGCTGAATAAAGGCAAGCAAAGGGATGTCGTTTGGAGACGGCTGCTCTAAGACAGGGGTCTCCAAACTTTCTAAATAAAGGGCCAGTTTACTGGCCTTCAGACTCTTTGGAAGCCAGACTTTGGCCAGTGGGAGTAGAAATATTCCTGGCGTCAGCAGGAGTAAACAAAGCATTCCTCCTCCTGCTAGGAGGAGGAATAATGTCCAATTGTTGGTGTCAGTGGGAGAAATAGTGCCCCAACATTGGTGTCAATGGGAGGAATAGTGCCCCAATATCGGTGCCAGTGGGAGGAATAGTGCCCATTGTTGATGCCAGCAGCAGGAATTTTGCCCCATTGTTGGAATCAGTGGGAGGAATAGTGCCCCAACTTTGGTTTCAGTGGGAGGAAAAGTGCCCCATCATTGGTATCAGTGGGAGGAATAGTGCCCCATCATTGGTGTCAGTGGGAGGAATAATGCCCCATCATTGGTGTCAGTGGGAGGAATAGTGCCCCAACTTTGGTGTCAGTGGGAGAAATAGTGCCCCAACTTTAGTGTCAGTGGGAGGAATAGTGCCCCATCATTGGTGTCAGTGGGAGGAATAGTGCCCCAACTTTGGTGTCAGTGGGAGGAATAGTGCCCCAACATTGGTGCCAGTGGGAGGAATAGTGCCGTTGTTGATGTCAGCAGCAGAAATTATGTCCCATTGTTGGCATCAGTGGGAGGAATAGTGCCCGAACTTTGGTGTCAGTGGGAGGAATAGTGTCCCATCATTGCTGTCAGTGGGAGGAGTAGTTTCCCATCATTCAGCTTCGGGTGTGGCTGCAGGAAGGTTCTCTGGCTGTGTGTCTGGAGCTGCTCCAGGTGATCTGTTTGAGAGGGGAGTCTGGTAAAATCTCTCCCAGCCCTGCTGGCCCCTATCTGGGGAGGCCATGCAGGCCAGCAGGGCCTCTCCTGCTGGAAGCTCTCAGCTATCCCATGGGCTGACGGATGACATACCTGCTCCCGGACAAGCCATGGCTGGGGATCTCTCTGCCCCTGGTGAGGATGAGGATACCGAGTCCATTCGGGAGCGAGTGGTGGCCGGGATCAAGGTCCTGAATAGGGAGAGAGACCAGCTCTACAAACTGAGAGCAGAGTTGAAGCGTCTGCGAAAGCAGCGTGAAGGTTTGTACAGCCGCAACCGTGGATCTATGGATTCGGAAATCCAGTTGGCAAAGGTCTGGGTTCAACACCAGGAAACCATTGTGGCCATGATGGAAAGCAGAGAGGGGCCCTTTAAGGAAAAGTTCTGCAATGACCGCAGATTCGCAAGGATGGCAAAGATGGAGGTGGAGGAGGAGTCTCCCATTTCTGAACCCCTGCCCCCCCAAGGTGAGGTGAGCAGCCCGTTGTCTTCTCAGGGCTCAGGAGGTATGCTGACAGTGATCCAGGCAGTGGAGTCTCCATTACAGGCGGATCAGCTGGTATTTGGTGAGGAGAACTTTCCTGACAATGTGCCTGATAAGGTAAAGCCTAGCAAGTCACAAGTGACTGATAAAACTATTTTTGTGCCATTTAACACCTTGGCTAATGCGGATGTTTTGCCCAATGACACCCAGGCTGGTAATATTATATCCAGCAATATTTCAGCTGCTGATGTTTCCTTGCAGGAAAAACTGCGTTTAAAAAATGACATTGCAGCAAAGGAACTACAAGAGCCTGAACAACCCATTAACCCCCCTTTTGCTGAGCCCAAGGCTGTTGGTCCAGTCACAGCTGTTGTTCAGGACTCTATACTGCAGCATCAGGCCAACTGTAGTACTACAACAGACACTGTGATAATGAATGGTGATTTTAACGATTCTTCTATTTCAGGTGTTATGGATAATGCTGCCAATATGTGTGCAATGGACAATCCTGCTGGCTCAGTACAAGCAATTAATAATAATGATAGTAATGTACCGGCTAGAGTTACATCAGTGTGGGGTCTTGGCCCTGATAAGCCCTCTTTTGCTCAGGTGGTACGCTCTGCACCTGGTAATGTTATTGAGCCAAGGCTGCAGCCAATGAGGAACCCTGCGTCCAGGCAGAGATTTACACCACAAACTGCCACTTTGAGCGCCCCTGGTTCAGGTCTTGGGTCTCTGGCTTTTGCTGGGGGTCCAAGACGTAATGTTGTTATACTTAAATGGGAAGGTGGTGCAGTCTCTCCAGCACGGCGTGTGGTGGTGGATATGATTTTGGAGATGGGCTTTGGGGCGAATGACCTTTATGCCCTAATACATGTAGCTGGGAGCCGGGAGTACACAATCAGCTTCACCAGGCCAGAGGGTCTTGACCTGTTCTGGGAACGATATGAGGCTCGGTGCAGGTCAAGACCCGAATGGGAAGATCTGGCACCAGTTGCTGTTTCGCAGAGATCGACGGTTAAAAAAATAACCATCATTCTCACTAACGAGAGTGTTCCTGCCCGGGACTTAGAGGTCTGGTTAAGGAACTATGGTGAGGTTTTGACAACGCCAAATAAAATCCTTGATGAACGTGGCATCTGGACTGGGGGTTGGTCAGTAACGGTCAGGTTGGCCAGGGATGGGAATGTTGTCCGTCACCTGCCCTCCTCGGCTTTCATAGGGAGGGATAGGATGACTATTTTTTATCCTGGTCAGCCAAAGCTGTGTCACCGCTGTGGAGAAAAGGGGCATTTTAGCTCCTCCTGTTCAGCCTTAATATGTTCAGTATGTCGGGGACAGGGTCACGTGGCCAGGGACTGTACCCAGGCGATAAGGTGCAACCTGTGCCTGCGTCTTGGCCACCCCTACAGCCGATGTCCGGAAGCCTGGCACAATATGGAGAAGGAGGTAGTAGATGAACTGTTGAGGCTGGACGGGATGGAGGATGAGGCCCCTGGTGTACCATCCTCCTCTGCGGTGACTGACCCCCCAGGTCCTGTTCAGGATCCCTCCCCAGTTTCTGTGGCCAACCCTCCTGTGTCTGTAGGTATTCCTTCTGTGGCTGTCTCTGTGTCCCCCCAGCCTACTGTACCCGCTCCTCTTGTGTCAGAACCTTCTAAGTTTGTGCCCCCCGAGTCAGTTATGCCCCATGAGTCTTCCCCTCTTAGGTCTGACTTAAGGGAAGGTCCCCCCCCACCAGGAGTGGTAGAGGGTACCAAAAAGGGTGCTGCGGCTTCCTCTGTAAAGAAGTCTTCTGTGAAGACTTCAAAGAAGAAGAAAACAAGAGATAACATCTCTGAATCTGACCTGCAGTACCTGGAGGAGAGAAGGAGGGTTGTGAGGCGGAAGAGACAGACGGTGAGGACGGAACAGGGACAGGATGCCCCAGTGTCTGTCCCCAACCGTTCTAGGGCTTCTGCATGGGATATCTCTTCATCTGGAGCTTCTTCTGAGCAAAATTCTGATTCAGAAATGGAATTGGAGGAGGCCTCAAGAAAGAGAGAGGCTTCTGGTGATGAGCAGCAGAGGGGAGCTAAGAAGCAATCCACCCAATAACCCAAATGGCGGTTCCCCCTCCGTTAAAAGTGGTGACAATAAATGTCGCCAGTATTAAGTCGGTAAGAGCTCGTTCTATGGCCTTCTTTTTGTTCAGCCAATTAGATGCTGAAATTTTATTTTTGCAGGAGACTAGGCTCACCTCCTTGGCAGATATTCATATGGCCAAGAGAGAGTGGAGGTATGGTCCATCTTACTGGTCTCTTGCGGCCGAGCCTTACGGCGGGGTGGCGGTGTTGTTTAAAACCGGCATGGTAACTGTCCGGCGGGTTATTGAGGTGGAGATTGGGAGATGTATGGTCTTAGACGTCCTTGTGGGAGGGCAGGACCTGCGCCTAATTAATATTTATGGGCCGCACACAAAGTGGGACAGGAAATGCCTTTTTACAAGGATCAAGCCATTTCTTTTTACATCCCGGCAAGTGGTTTTTGGAGGTGACTTTAATACTGTGACTAGGCCCAAGGACAGGAAGGACTTCAATGACAGGCTGGGATATGATAGCGTTTTTTTAAATAGTATGGTTAGGGATGCTGGTCTTGTGGATGTGCACATTAAGCACCTTCCGGATGACACAGGGTTCACCTTTCATCGAGGTAATAGTCAGAGTAGGATAGATAGGTTTTTTTTGAAGGAGGCCTCTGCTTTCTAACCCCCAGTGGTGCAGGCAGTGGAGTTCTCTGATCACTGTATGCTATCTGTGGTCTTGAATGCTTCAGAATTTCCTCAGAGGGGAAAAGGCATCTGGAGATTAAATTCGACTCTCCTTGAGGAAGAACATGTTAGACAATCCTTTGAGGAATTCTTTCAGGCACAAGTGACCATCCTGGACTTTTGTAGCAGCAAGGCTGAGTGGTGGGAGCTGACCAAAAAGAGGATTTCTGGATTCTTCAGGGGCCTAGCCAATAAAAAACAGTTTAATAGATACATGACCTACCAACGTTTGCGGAGGAAGCTGGATATTCTTGTCTCGAGAGGAGGAGATCCTGGGGCAATCTCTGAAGCGAAAATCCTCCTCAGGAAGTGTCAATATGACCGGCATACCTCTTTGGTTCTGGAGCGGGACTATGGGAAATACCACTCGCCTGACCCTTACCAGAACTGCAAACAGGGTGTAGCTGTTAAGATGGTCGTTGGCCTTAAGGATAGTACAGGTTCCTTGACAAAGTCCAGGTCAGGGATCCTGGAGGTCGTGAGGTCTTTTTATGCTGAACTTCTTGGGAGGAAAGAGCTTGACCGAGACAAGATGGAAAGCTTTTTGGACTCTACTCCAGGTCTAAATGGTGGAGATGTCCCCTTGATGAATTTGACAGAAGAGATCACAGTTGAAGAGGTGACGAGGGCAATTGAACAGCTTGCCATCAAAAAGTCACCTGGACCAGATGGTCTGACGGCTGAGTTTTACAAAGCCTTTAAGTCTATTCTGGCCCCACATTTGGTAGAGGTTTTTAACAGTTGTCTTGCTGAGGGGATGCTTCCCCCTTCCATGAGACTCTCAGCTGTGATTCTTCTTTCAAAAGGTAAAGATCCTTCGATGATTGAGAATTGGCGCCCCATCAGCCTTCTCAATGTCGATAGAAAGGTGCTGGCGAAGATACTTTTCTGGCGCCTATCGGCAGTAGCAGAGTCTTTGCTTTCTCGCCATCAGCACTGTTCGATCCAGGGTAGGAGCACCTTCACAGCGGTTTTAGCTGTCCGGGAGGCCTTGGAGCAGTGCAGGGCTGCAGGCTGGGGAAAGTATTTACTGGCATTGGATCAGGCAAAGGCTTTCGATCGTGTCAACCATGAGTACCTGTGGTTGCTCTTTAGTAAGTACGGTCTGCCGGGGGGTTTTGTCGATTGGTTAAAAGTCTTGTATAAGGGGGCAGAAAGCTTCCCTCTTGTTAATGGTTGGGTTGGACAGTCCTTTGAGGTTGGTTCTGGGGTGCGCCAGGGTTGTCCCCTGAGTCCCCTGCTCTATGTGTTTGCAATCGACCCCTTCATCCGGAGGCTAGAGAGCGGCATGTTGTGTGGGGTACCAGTGGGAATCCCGGGTGAGCCGCCTTTGAGGGTTGTTGCCTATGCGGATGATGTGTCAGTGATTGTCACTGGGACAGATGAAGCGGAGGAGGTGGTCTCTCTGACATCACGGTACTCTGAAGCATCAGGCTCCAAGATCAATCAGGAAAAGAGTGAAGTTTTTTGGATGGGAAAGGAAGGTGAGGGGTTTGATCTCCCGGACACCTTTCCAGTGCCCCAGGAAAATATTAAGGTATTAGCGCCAACATGTGCATCCCGTGCCTATGGCTGTCTCCCTCCCCACCCACTGTAGCTGATTGGCTGCGGAGGGTCGGAAGGATCGCCCGTATGGAAGATCTCACGTTTCAAGCTCTTGACACTCCCTCCAAATTTTATGACATTTGGGCCCCGTGGATCGACTTTGCTGCATCGGATGACCACCGTCGCCTGATGAATACATAGTCTGTCGTTAGCTCGCCACACCCCACTTGCTTCCCGGTCGTCTTGCGGGGGAGTGCGCCCGCACTCCTCTTCTCCTTCTTTCTCCATTTTCTATCTCCCTTCTGCTCTCCCTACCTAGTGTGCTCTCTCTATCCCTCTACCCCCTCTTCTTATGCTATTGCTCTCTTCCCCCACTGTCTCATGACGCTCTCGGCGTCCTCCACCCCCACCTGCTCTCCCTGTGACCCCCCTCTCCCCTACCTCCTGTTGCCTACCGTACCCGTGTGCAGCGTTGGGCGGTCTATCTACATGTATGGGTGGTGCGCCCCCGGCCCTGGACACAGTGAGTTCCCCTTGGGGGTGTCCGATTCGGAGGTGCCCCATCCAGGACATTCATTCTCATGCCTCCTGTCTGCCCTCATCCTCACTTCCCATGTTTGAGGGGTCGGAATTCTCTCCCTTCATCAGTACTCCCTTACCCCCTGATTCCCAATACCCCATATGATTGCACTGAACCCCGTAACGCATTGGTTTCGGCCCATGCGGCGGGGATGTTAATCTACGCCGCAGTGGCCCTCTGTATTTGCAATAATATACTGAATTTTTGGCCATGTATTGTACGAGGCTGGGTCACTTTTGCTTTGTTTATTTTTTAGTATCTTCCGCAGATGGCATCTCTCTGCGCCCTGATACAGTTTGTGGTTATTTTGGATGTACACTGTTATTTGTACTTATGTCTGTTGACTGTACTATATTGCCATCACTTGTTAATGTGCGTTTTTTTATTCTTTTCAATAAATTGTTTATAAAAAAAAAAAAAAAAAAAAAAAAAAAAAAAATTAAGGTATTAGGCATTGAATTTGGACCTGGCGATTATGGCCTCAAAAACTGGGAAGGCAGGCTGGAAGTTGCCAATACTAAGGTGGTCAACTGGAAGAGATGGAAGTTATCTCTGAGGGAAAGGGTTGATCTGATTAAGACTTACCTGATACCGATCTTCTTGTATGTCAGCCCTGTCTGCATCTTGCCAGTGTCTCTCTATGCTAGGATCTATAGTGTGTTCTTCCAGATGCTGTGGGGGAGCAGACTGAACCCCATCAAGAGGAATGTCACCTATCTATCCAGGAGGGAGGGTGGCTTAGGTATGGTCAACCCCGTTCTTTTCTTTTCACTGCTATTTCTCAAGTTTAACATTGGTAGTATGCTTGCAGTGGAACCTCCTGGATGGGCAGGCATGTTTAGATCTTGGTTTAGGCCTTTTCTGCGACTTTGGGAAGAAGGTGGCCAAGTGAAGAATCTCAGGGGTCATCGTGGTCAGCTCCCAGCCTATGTCGCTCCGTGTCTGAAGTTACTGCGGCAGTGGCGACTGTCGGCTGAAGATCTCAGATCCGCTCCGAGGAAAGTCCTTATGAGCCGAGTCTTGAGCGAAGTCTTTCATGACCCACTGGCCTTAAGGGATTGCCCAGGCCCAATTTTGAGGGAAGGGTTAAGACTGATTAATTTGGCTAGAGTCCCCCTTAAATTCAGGGATCTGGCATGGTTGTGCTTCCACGGGAGGCTCTATGTTCGGGGCAATTTGAAATTCCGCAGTGGGATGGATCGTGGTTGTCCTCGGGAGGAATGTACAGGTGAGGAGGAGACTATGGACCATTTTCTGCTTCGTTGCCCTTTTAACATAGAGGTATACAAACAGGTTGGGCGGGCCATCGGTGTTCCTTTCCTCTCCAGGCTGGGTTATGCTGAGTGGGTGTATGGAGCATTCAATACTGGTGGGGGCTTTTGTTTGGATACACTTTTTTTAGTTAGCTTAGTAGTCCGTTATTACACATGGAATGCACGGTGTCAGGTCACCCTTCGGCGTAAAATCCTTCCTGTTCAGGTGGTGGTGTGTGACATTCTGCATGAGGTGGGGAAGATTCGGGCGCTTGAGAGAGACAAGTGGGGTCAGAGGGCTTGGTTGAAGGCGTGGAGGGGTTTCAAGCCTCCCTGACTGCCAGGAGTCTCTTTCCCGGGTGTGGCTTTCTGTCTCTTATCACCCTAGATTTTTTCTTAATGCTCAGTTTTTGATAAATGGCTGCATACATAGGTGATGGGTTGTGCCTCTTAGGCCCTCTCTGCTGCTTTATGTAAATAGTTTTCTAAAAATGTTGGAAGTGGATTATGTATATATTGTATATATTCTGCACATGGATGTGTATTCCTTTGTTTTCTGTTGGAATATTGTACTATAGTTATGTTTTTTACTTTTGTATAAAATATGTTGCTTGATTCTTTTCAATAAAAGATCAATAGTGCCCCAAAGTTGTTAGTAGTAGGAATAGTGCCTCATTGTTGGTGTCAGTGTGAGGAATAGTGCCCCATTGTTGCTGTCAGTGGGAGAAATAGTCCCCCATTGCTGGTATCAGTGGGAGGAATCGTGCACCCATTGTTGCTGTCAGTGGGAGGAATAGGGCCCCAACGTTGGTGTCAGTGGGAGGAATAATGCCCCATCATTGGTGTCAGTGGGAGGAATAGTGCCCCAACTTTGGTGTCAGTGGGAGGAATAGTGCCCCAACATTGGTGCCAGTGGGAGGAATAGTGCCGTTGTTGATGTCAGCAGCAGAAATTATGTCCCATTGTTGGCATCAGTGGGAGGAATAGTGCCCGAACTTTGGTGTCAGTGGGAGGAATAGTGCCCCAAAGTTGTTAGTAGTAGGAATAGTGCCTCATTGTTGGTGTCAGTGTGAGGAATAGTGCCCCATTGTTGCTGTCAGTGGGAGAAATAGTCCCCCATTGCTGGTATCAGTGGGAGGAATAGTGCACCCATTGTTGCTGTCAGTGGGAGGAATAGGGCCCCAACGTTGGTGTCAGTGGGAGGAATCGTCCCCCATTGCTGGTATCAGTGGGAGGAATAGTGTCTTGTGTCAGTGGAAGAAAAAGTACGGCATCCGGACCCTGGGCCGCAGTTTGAGACCACTGAGAGATACCACTGCTCTAAGAACACCTAGAAAGTGTTACTTGGGCATTTGAAAATGCTGAGGCACCTGACTAGTTAACCACCCTCCTCCAACGGCATCTTCTCCATGTCGGTTTCACAATACACAAACCGGAGGCAGCACATGCTTCATTGACTGCCCTGCAGACACAACGAGAGACACAATGTAATGATAATGTTTGGAGAGAGAGAACCTCCTGGGCCCATATCTCAACAAAGAAAGAATGCAGCAATGTCTGGCCTTCCATAGAAACATAGAAGAGCGACAGCAGAAGAAGAGAAAGTGGTCCATCGAGTCATAGATCTAGGTTTGTCTCAAACATGTTTGAATCCTCTTACTGTTGACTGACTCCCTACCTCTTTTGGGAGTCTGTTCAAAGCACCAACCTCTCCTGTACAATAATACTTTCTAAGATAGGTTTTGCACTTTCCTCTCGCTCGTTTGAGGTCATGTCCCCGTGTTCTTGATCTTGGCTTCATATTGACAATCCTGCCCTTTTGAACCCGATTCACACCCCTCATGTATTTAAAAGTTTCACTCCCCACTTTCCCTTCTTTTCCTCCAGACTGTACATATTAAGGCTGCTTTCACCCTGATCTGCTGTGGTTTCGCTGCAGCACGGGTGCAGCGTGGGTGCAGCGCAGTGTGCCCGTGGTTTTTATGTTGGTTACCCGTGCAGGTTACCTGCGCTCAGGGCGGGACAATGGGTGGGCAGGAGGGACTGTGGTATCATGTTAGGAGGGGGGGGGGGGGCAGGAGGAGATTGTTAGAGGGGATATGTATTGTGAAGGGGAATTTGGAGGGCACCAGGGGGTAAGAATTGTTCTAGGAGGGGACATTTGGGGGGGGGGGGGGGATGTGCTAGGATTGTTGATTAAGGGGAATTTGTGTTGGGAGGGAATATTGGGGGGAAGAGGATTTATGCTAGGAGGGGGGATTTGTGCTAGAAGAGGTGATATGGTAAAGCAGGGAGGGAATTTGTGCTAGTAGGGATTTTGTTCGGGGGGGGGGATTTGTGCTAGGAGGGGACATTGTTTTAGGGCGGGAGGATTTGAGCCAGGAGGGAGATGGGGGGGGGGGGGGATTTTGTGCTAGAAGGGAAGCTTTGGAGTGGGAGGAGTGGGGGGGGGGTGGTATGTGTGCTCAGAGAGGAAATTTGAGGATTTTGAAGGGTAGAGGATTTGTGTTGGAAGGGGTGATTTTTTTTACTTTTTTTGGGGGGGGGGGCATTTGTGCATTTCAGCAGGGGACGCAGATATGTATTGGGCGTAGAGAGAATTTATGCTTAGAGAATTAGCAGGAAGATTAGTGTTCAATTTTCTATTTTCTTTTTTTGGGGGAGGGGGTGGATTTGGGCTAGGAGGGAGATGGTGGGATTTGTGCTGGGAGGGGAGATTTGGAGTTTGGGTGGGGGGCATGTGTGATCAGAGAGAAAATTTGAGGGATTTGAAAGGTAGAGCATCTGTGCTGGAAGGGGTGATTTTTTTTTTTTTTTTTGGGGGGGGGGGCATTTTGCTAGGGGGAATATAAGCAGGGGACACGGATTTGTATAAGGGGTAGGGAGAATTTATGCTCAGAGGATAAGCAGTTAGATTAGCGCTCAATTTCGTTTGGGGGGGGGATTTGAGCTAGGAGGGAGATTGGGCTGTGTGGGGGGGGGGGATTGTGGAGTGTGTGTGTGGTGGGGGGGGGGGCGGTGGACGATGTGTGATCGGAGAGGAAATTTGGGGGATTTGAAAAGGTAGAAGTTTTGTGCTGGAGGGTTTTTTTTGCAAGGGGGGGAGGTGGGCATTTGTGCTGGGGGGAATTTCAGCAGGGGAAGCTGATATGTATTGGGGGTAGGAAGAATTTATGCTTAGAGGATAAGCAGGCAGATTAGTACTGTAGTACTCAATTTTTACTTTTATTTTTTTCTGGGGGGGGGGGGAATTTGAGCTGGAAAGAGATGGGGGCAGGGGGGACTTGTGCTGTGAGGGGAGATGTGCAGTGTGTGTAGGGGGGGGGTTGCTAGCACATAATGCTCCTACATCTTGGGGGGGGGGGGGCGCAGTTTGGCTTGTGCCTCCCAGCACTGCCTGCACTTTCCCATTGACTTCCATTAAATTGGACGGTTTGGGTGCTTCTTCTCAAAGTCCCACCAGCCTTGGTCTGCATGGTTTGCATAGAGAAGCACAGACTCAGTGATGACATCACTGGATTTAAAATAAGGTATGTAATAAAAATGGAAAGGTTTTATTTGAAAATTCCATTACCATGTATTTGGGGGGGGGGGGGACCAGGGTGGACAAAACATAATCAGATTAAAGTTCAAATTCTGTCTTGGATCCCATTTCTTGTAGCAGAGAGATCCCGATGATGTAAATCAGACTCCCATTATGATGTTTTCATTTCCTTCTTGGAAAGATGAAATATTTAATCAAAGCTCCCTGTGTGTATCTCAGGCCTCTGCCAAACTCATCTCCGCCACCTGAGACCAAACACAACTGATTGGACGTCGGCTGGAGGGTCATCATGTCTGCCAGAGATGCTCATCCTCTTCCATTGATCCAAGTGACCGCTCCCCTTGCTGCTCCCCACCGCCCAAGACGCCGGGCCCAGCCAACAGTGAGATCGCAGGCACCTCGCCCTGCATTCATTCAGCTGCGCGATTATCCAACGCAACGTCTTCCATGATGTCCTGGCTGCTTCATGATCCCCCGGTCCCTGCGGAGTTACTGCGCAAATGGTTTCGTAACGCCTTTTCTCTGGAAAAGCCCCCCCCCCCCTTCTTTCCAAAATGAAAGCAAAAATAACGGCAACGTAGACCAAGGGGCAGCCGAATTCTGCTCCGCCACCACCGTGGGCTTCTGGCCTCCAATTCCTCCAGCTAAAAAATTGGCCAAGATTAAAAAGAAGATGAACTTAAAGCCAAATCGAGGTCCCTTTATCTTTTTATAGTCCAATACGCCTGCATGTGGTAATTTGGGACTGTTTTTTGCTATGAAAACTCCTTGATGCCTCAGTTATAGGCTGCTTTCTATCCTCACACTGCAGTGCCCTGTGCTGGCAGAGCTGAGTAACTGCCACACCTCCCAGTTCTTACACAGACTTGTATTAGAAAGGCATACCTTCCAACCTTTTTAGATGGGAACGAAGGACACCTATTAGCGGAAGGATGTAGGCGTAGGGCACGCCCCCCTTAAAGATAATTATAATTTAAAAAAAAAGGTTATTTACACCCACAAGTGTTTTTTTTTTTTTTTTTTTTTAACCTCTACTATTCTTTTATACTAGCTTTTGAAATTTACAAATGCAACAATTTAGAAATGGGAGGACATGTTTAGCAATGTAAAACACAATTTGAAAGATAAATTGTGCATTTTACTGTCTATACAGCTATATAGATCAGACCAAAATGAGGGACAAATGAGGAGGAAAGAGGGACACAGGGACTTTGTTCTAAATCGGGGACAGTCCCTCCAAATCCGGGACAGTTGGGAGCTATGGAAAGGGGCGTGCCTGACCAGGTTTAACCACCTCCTTCCCAAGCCTATATATATAAACATTTTATATATATGTTTTTAACAGAGACCCTAGGGAATAAAATGGTGTCTTTTTTTTTACCCCTTCTGTACTATCCTTCTCCTATCTAAATACACTAATGTTATAACATACCCTACACATTGTTAACCCTGGCGTGGTGTTTTCTCATACCTCCTTTTACGAATTCTTGTTGACACCCCTATTGGTCTACGGGTGAATTACACTTATTTGTTACCTTTTATACTCTGTAAATTGTATAATTGTTTTTATATCTCTTCTGTATATCATCATTTTTCTGGAGTAAACAAAAAAATAATAAAATGGTGTGTGACGCAAATTGTCACACGGTATTGGCACAGTGGTTTTGCAATTTAAAAAAAAAACAGACATTTGTGACGGTACTTACTGTCACTGGGAGTAAAAGACTACACTGTGAGACCTATAGCCTGTTGCCATGAAGTCTGTGACTCCTAAATAATCAAAGCAATGCTTTGATGTGTATTCCACGTACTTCAATGTAGGAGATAAACTGTCTTGTGCTATTGTCTATCTATTGAGGTGGAATGTGGATTGTGTTAGGTCTGCCTGTCCCATTGTTAAATGTTAATGAGCCCACATTGTTCTGTCCAGGAGGCTAGATAATTAGTTCAGGTTAATTCGGTTTCTGTATATAATTTGATCTGCATATGATAATGTAATCAGGCAACACCTGACCTGTGTGTGGTAATATGATCAGTTGGGGGAGGTCCATGCTGTATATAAATTCTGTGTGACTATTGAATAAAGAGTGATTCCAGTACAAGCTAAGTTGTTGGCTAGCTTTGTATGAGGGCGGCTGGGAAAATCTGGTATATATGTTTATGAATGCAAGGAAGCCGTACACTGGCGGAAGACCACAAGTACAGTGTGGGTCGGCGGTTCCGTTACAATATTCATGAATAAAAAAAAAAAAACAGTAAAGTTAGCCCAATTTTTTTGTATAATGTGAAAGATGTTACGTCAAGTAAATAGATACCCAACATGTCACGCTTTTAAATTACACCTTACCAGTTTAGAGTTGCACAGGAGGTCTGGTGCTAGAATTATTGCTCTCGCTTTGACATTTGCGACAATACCTCACATGTGCGGTGCGATCACCGATTACATATGCGCGCGGGCAGGGCCTCCATCAGGGTGGGGACAGCCCATACACATGTTGGGGGCCCGGGTGTCCCGAGGGGCCAAGGCTCCCAATCAACGAGACTGAGTTGTTGCTGCTATAGTTACTAGCAATTGCTAAAGCAGGGCGACCATGGAGTGAGCCGATGCAGCTGCAGGGGGAAGATGGAGTGATATCATCTGCGCCTCACCCTGCAGACCAAAGAGCTGTGCTGCATGTAGCCTGCAGGACTGATCTGGAGACAAGTTAGACATTACAATGGTAAATTGATTGACAATGTTGCTGGATGTGGGCCTGTGCGGTGATTGTCTCTTTGTTGGATTGGGCTGTTTGTGACTGTCTCTTTGGTGGTTGGGCATGTTTGCTGGGCAGAGGAGTCTCTTTGCTAGATATATGGGGATGTCTCTGCTGGATTGGGCCATCTTTTTGCTGAATATATGTGGATGTCTCTTTGCTGGATTGGATTCATTTTCCTATAGTAAATTGTAAGAGTGCTAAAATAAAAGTGTCCTCACCCCCCATGTAATCCCAGCCCCCATATAACCTCAGCCCCCATATAATCCCAGCCCCCATATAACCTCAGCACCCATATAATTTCAGCCCCGATATAACCTCAGCCCCTTTATAATCTCAGCCCCCATATAATCCCAGACCCATATAACCTCAGCCCCTTTATAATCTCAGCCCCCATTTAACCTCAGCCCCCATATAACCTCAGCCCCCATATAATCTCAGCACCCATATAATCTCAGCCCCGATAGAACCTCAGCCCCCATATAACCTCAGCCCCCCATATAATCTCAGCCCCCATATAATCTCAGTCTCCATATAATCTCAGCCCCCATATAACCTCAGTCCCTTTATAATCTCAGCCCCCATATAACCTCAGCCCCCATATAATCTCAGCCCCCATATAATCTCAGCCTCCATATAATCTCAGCCCCCATATAACCTCAGCCCCCATATAATCTCAGCCCCCATATAACCTCAGTCCCCATATAATCTCAGCCCCCATATAACCTCAGCCCCTTTATAATCTCAGCCCCCACTAAACCTCAGCCCCCATTTAACCTCAGCCCCCATATAATCCCAGCCCCCATATAATCCCAGCCCCCATATAATCTCAGCACCCATATAATCTCAGACCCGATATAACCTCAGCCTCCATATAATCTCAGCCCCCATATAACCTCAGCCCCCATATAACCTCAGTCCCATATACCCTCAGCATACACTTGCCCTTTCTTTCACTCCCTCTCTGTTCTGTTCAGTGTCAGGAGATGATGGAAATTTCCAGGAACTTCTTGACATAGAGGCAGGGCCATCTTATTAAATGGGCACACTGGGCAGTTGCCCAGGGGCCCCACTTGCCCGGGGGCCCCAACTTCCCAGCCACCCAGCCAAGCATTAATCCCAATTCCCATGTGCATCCTGCCACCGAATTTAGCAGGTGGCAAGCGCCTGTGGGCCCTGCACTGCTGTCAGGCCACTTGGGCCGTAGAGAGGGAGCCCACAACAGCAGTAATGCCTGTCCGCCTCCATGGGAACAGGCACACACAGGAAAGTCGAGTCTGACTCCAATCTGTGCGTGTGTTCACCGGAAGCTGTCATTAGCCTGGCACTGCTGTACCAATAAATATCGCCTTATCAATAATTTGCATTTTTTTTCTCGTGAGTGATTGTGTAGGCGGGGCCCCAGTGCACTGCATTGCCCGGGGTCCTATAATGCTCTTAAGATGGCACTACATAGAGGAGCATGTGACTCCATATGACAACGTTCAGCCAATCAGCGTTGTCATGTGTGGAGTCCAAATCCCTGTGTAAGCTCCAGATCCAGTAACTTGTTCTGCAGTTTACACAAAATTTCCAGGTGAGTGCCTGTGTCTATGAAGGCCTGTGTTAAAGTGGACCTGTTGGTTTGTCCTATAGAGGCAAAGAAGAGGTTCACTTTAAGGCGTGCTAGAGAGGCCTCTTGCCATGTTATCAGCTGCTCAGGTTTTGAAGAAGAACCGGCTTTTCAATGTCACACCTGTAGGCTACGCACGACCTTTCCCAAGATAAACAGCAAGAAGGCGCTTCTAAGTGCAGTATTCCAACAGTTTAATAAGCATGAAGTTAAAAACACCAAGGCCCGGGTTCATATATGTAAGAATTGGATGAGGGTTTCCCTGCATCAAATTTGCATGACATGTGAGTGTGATCGGCTCTCGAAGGTTCACCGGCCACGGTGCCCATTCCAAAAGGGTCCTGTGCGTGTTTGGGTCCGGTTCAGGTGCGAATTCAGGCAAAAATTCTGACCTGATTCACACCTAAACTGGTGAACAGGAATGCACTGGACTGGGAACTGCAGCCTCACATACACTATAATACCAAAAGTATTGGGACGCCTGCTTTTACACGCACATGAACTTTAATGGCATCCCAGTCTTATGGGCCATACACACTATTCAATTGTCTTTAGATTTACCAAAACCATATAATATGAGGTCAAATCTAAACACTTTTAATTTGTATGCAATCAGGCCGGCCCTTGCACTACATAGTTGAAGGTAAATCTAAAGGAAATCAAACCACAAAAGTTGTATAATGTGTATACAGCTTAAGTCCGTAGGGTTCAATATTGAGTTGGCCCACCCTTTGTAGCTATAACAGCTTCAGCTCTTCTGGGAAGGCTGTCCACAAGGTTTAGGAGTGTGTCTATGGGAATGTTTGACCATTCTTCTAGAAGCGCATTTGTGAGGTCAGGCACTGATGTTGGATGCGAAGATCTGGCTTGCAGTCTCTGCTCTAATTCATCCCAAAGGTGTTCTATTGGGTTGAGGTCAGGACTCTGTGCAAGCCAGTCAAGTTCCTCCACCCCAAACTCGCTCATCCATGTCTTTATGGACCTTGCTTTGTGCAATGGTGCGCAGTCATGATGGAACAGGAAGGGGTCATCCCCAAACTGTTCCCACAAAGTTGGGAGCATGAAATTGTCCAAAATGTCTTGGTATGCTGACGCCTTAAGAGTTCCCTTCACTGAAACTAAGGGGCCAAGCCCAACCCCTGAAAAACAACCCCAAACCGTAATCCCTCCTCCACCAAATGATTTGGACCAGTGTCCAAAACAAGGTCAATAAAGACATGGCTGAAGAACTTGACTGTCCTGACCTCAACCCAATAGAGAACACCTTTGGGATGAATTAGAGCGGAGACTGTGAGTCAGGGCTTTCGTCTAACATCAGTGCCTGACCTCACAAATGCGCTTCTGGAAGAATGGTGAAACATCCCCATAGACACATCCTAAACCTTGTGGACAGCCTTCCCAGAAGAGTTAAAGCTGTTATAGCTGCAAAGGGTGGGCCAACTCAATATTGAACCCTACGGACTAAGACTGGGATGCCACTAAAGTTCATGTGTGTGTAAAAGCAGGCGTCCCAATACTTTTAGTAATATAGTGTATGTAAACCCAGTCTTACAAGATCAAGCATAAAAGCATCTGATCAATAATCCCAGCTCCTGTCCCTTCAATCCACAATGCTAAACCGACCAGAAGCTGCAGAAGGAGGGCAGAGCAAGGAGAGACCTGTGAGGAAGTAGCTACTGCACACAGTGGCGGGACAAGGTCCTCCAGTGCCCAGGGCAAAGATGCCAAACTGCGCCCCCCGTTCCCTTAGGGTTAAGGTCAGGGTGCACCCATCCCTGCAAAAAACCATTGAGCCCAGGGCAGCTGTCCCTCCTGCCCACCCCTTGTCCCTGTCCTGAACGCACATGCTCCATAATGCATTACCGCCCTCGCCACGAGGGTTCCTGAAGTGCGGCGGCCATCTTGCCCCCACACTTTACCTCCTGCAGCTGCTGGTCGGCTTAGCATTGTGGAGTGAAGTGACAGGAGCCGGCATTATTGATCTGATGAGCCTGCTTTTATGCTTAATCTATCTATGTTAAACTGTTGGAATACTGCCAGAGTTGCTTCTGCTCTTTGAAGTGCTGCTCCGGTGCCATTCCAGTCTCCATACATCTTCCCCATGGTGATCCTTTGGTTAAAGCCTATTGGAAGATCCTAGGCAGGAGCACCCTATTCATCCTCCTCACAACCTTTCCCAAGCCTGCCTGAAAAACTCCTAGGAAGGAGAACCCCTTCCTCCTGTCTAGATGGCAGGATAATATTCTGGACATTGGGTGACCTGGCTCATTCAGAACCTGCTCTTGCTCAGTGCGTCTCTGTTGCCCCCTGAATTATGCATACCTAACATGAAAAATCCTATCCTTTGTCCAGGCCTGTGGCGCCTCCCATCTTGTGTGAGTAAGGTAGGATAATAGTAAAGGGAGTGAAGGGTAAGGGGGGGGGGGGGGCGGCAAGGGACAGCGGTGAGGACAAGATTCACAGATTCACAGGCATCTATTTGGCCAGGCTGTGGTCCGGATAGGACTATTACTCAGTCCGAATCCAGACTGCGGTCCACCATTTAGTGATGCCTGATCTAGTGGCTTCAGTATATTATGGTATATGTCACTGACCTGGAGCTAGCAGACCTGGCACAAGCACACAGACCTGGAGCTGGAGACCTGGAGCTGGCACACAGACCTGGAGCTAGCAGACCCGGAGGTAGCACACAGACCTGGAGCAAGCACACAGACCTGGAGCTAGCACACAGACCTGGAGCTGGAGACCTGAAGCAGGCACACAGACCTGGAGCTAGCAGACCCGGAGGTAGCACACAGACTTGGAGCAAGCACACTGACCAGGAGCAAGCACACTGACCTGGAGCAAGCACACTGACCTGGAGCAAGCACACTGACCTGGAGCTAGCACACTGACCAGGAGCAAGCACACTGACCTGGAGCAAGCACACTGACCTGAGGCTAAAACACTGACCTGGAGCAAGCACACTGACCTGGATCAAGCACACAGACACCTAGAGCTAGCACACAGACCTGGAGCAAGCACACAGACCTGGAGCAAGCACACAGACCTGGAGCTAGCACACTGACCTGGAGCTAGCACACTGACCTGGAGCTAAAACACTGACCTGGAGCTAAAACACTGACCTGGAGCTAAAACACTGACCTGGAGCAAGCACACAGACCTGGATCAAGCACACAGACCTGGATCAAGCACACAGACACCTAGAGCTAGCACAAAGACCTGGAGCAAGCACACAGACGTGGAGCAAGCACACTGACCTGGAGCAAGCACACTGACCTGGAGCAAGCACACTGATCTGGAGCAAGCACACTGACCTGGAGCAAGTACACTGACCTGGAGCAAGCACACAGACCTGGAGCTAGCACACTGACCTGGAGCTAACACACTGACCTGGAGCAAGAACACAGACGTGGAGCAAGCACACTGACCTGGAGCTAACACACAGCCCTGGAGCAAGCACACTGACCTGGAGCTATCACACAGACCTGGAGCAAGCACACTGACCTGGTGCAAGCACACTGACCTGAAGCTAGCACACAGACCTGGAGCAAGCACACAGACCTGGAGCAAGCACACTGACCTGTAGCTAACACACTGACCTGGAGCAAGCACACTGACCTGGAGCAAGCACACAGACCTGGAGCAAGCACACTGACCTGGAGCAAGCACACAGACCTGGAGCAAGCACACTGACCTGGAGCAAACACACAGACCTGGAGCAAGCACACAGACCTGGAGCAAACACACAGACCTGGAGCAAGCACACAGACCTGGAGCAAGCACACAGACCTGGAGCAAACACACAGACCTGGAGCAAACACACAGACCTTGAGCTAACACCAGAGATGTATAGTAACTAAGTAGAACTACTTCACTACTGTACTTAAGTACCGAAATGCGGTATCTGTACTTTCCTAGAGTAGAATTTTTTTCTCCTACTTCCACTTTTACTTCACTACATTTTTTCGATGATTTCAATACTTCTACTCCAATATTTTTTTTTTGTGCTGCATAGTTACTCGTTACAATTATAAAAATTACCACTGCCAGAACAGTAGATGGCAGGTTTCATGAAGCTCAAAAAATTGTGTATAATGTCATGTGTAAATCAGCGCATACAGAAATAAATGCTACTGTATGTATAAATAAAATGGTCTACATATCTGCTGTTAAGGGGAAAGAGAACCTCCCCCAACCAAGGAGAGTCACAAGCGTACATAGACCTTTTTTCTGGTAAGAGGCTGATTTTGCTTTTTTCACTGGAAGTTGAGAGCACAGGTTTAGCAGTTTTGTTTCACTGGAAGTTTATTTGAATATTATTTTGCACTTACCTTCATCCGCCGGGTAAGGGGGAAATCCACAAGGTGGTGGGAGGAGTCTGCACCTATTATTAGGAATAGCACCTGTTTGATTCCTGCACCTTTGAAAATATATTTATCTTGTTTTGTCACATATATATGGTATTATGGCATTATATATATATGGACTTTTTATTGACTTTGATTTCATACACTCTTCCTTTATTTCATTATTGGAATATATTGTTGTATATCACATTGGTTTATATATGATTTTGCGCACCAATAAGCTGTGGAGAAAAAAAACAGGCAGGGAAGAGAAGGAGGGATGCTTTAAAAGGGGAAGGGAGGGACATACTTTATCTGTTTTTGGTTGCAAAAAGTCACAGCCAAAAGAATTGTGATTGTCCTTTAGGTCAATCATTTGAAATAATAAAAAACAATATGATGTTCAAACTTTTGACTTCTTTCTTTAATAACTACATAACGCAGTACTTGTACTTTTACTTTCAGTACTTGAGTAGCAAAACTTTAAATAAAACTACTTGCAATACTTAAGTACAAAAAATGTTGAATACTTTAGTACTTCTACTCAAGTCACTTTTTGATCGAGCACTTGTACTTTTACTCAAGTATGGGCTTCAAGTACTTTATACAAGTGTGGCTAACACACAGACCTGGAGCAAGCAAAGATTCCTGGAGCCAGCCTAGCATTTCAAAAGCAGTCCAAGTATGAGAGTCACAGATAAGGTCTGGGTTCTCCTCTACCATGGGATCACAGCGCATCCCCAAATTCATTAATTGCAAACTTTTGGCTAAAAAGTTTGCAGGTTCGACGCCTGAAAAAAGCTAGCTGAAATAAGGAACAACCTTTAACCTTTTTCCAACCAGCCAACACATTTGTGCAGCAGCATACCTCCCAACTTTTTGCGATGAGAACGAAGGACACCTATTAGCAAAAGTATGTAAACGTAGGACACATACCCCTGCCACGCCCACTTAACCACTTCCATACCAGGCTTGTTTTGGCATACCTCTCCTACATGTAAAAATCATCATTTTTGTTTGCTAGAAAATTACTTAGAACCCCCAAACATTCTATATGTTAGCAGAGACCCTAGGGAATCAAATCGCGGTTGTTGCAATTTTCTTTGTCACACATTATTTGCGCAGCAATTTTTCAAATGCATTTTTTTTTTTTTTAAATGGTTTCATGAAAAAAAAAAAAAAAAAAACAATAATGTTATCCCAATTTTTTTATATATTGTGAAAGACGGTGTTACGCTGAGTAAAATTGCGCACACCCGTAATAATAAACTTCAGTACTTAAAAATCTCCATAGGCGACACTTTAAAAATGTTTACAGGTTACCAGTTTAGAGGTACAGAGGAGGTCTTGTGCTAGAATTATTTATCTCACTCTAACGATTGCAGCGATACCTCACATGTGTGGTTTGAACGCCATTTACATATGTGGGCATAAGCGCTCGCTTCTACGTAGACGGGGGTGCTTTAAAAGTTTTTTACATTTTTTTATTGTTTATTTTCATATTTTTTCACTTTCCTTTTCATTTCATTTTTATTATCACTTTTATTATTATTACAAGGAATGTAAACACCCCTTGTAATAGGAATACGGCATGACAGGTCCTCTTGATGGAGAGATCTGGGGTCTATAAGTCCCCACATCTCTCCTATAGGCAGGAAAGACTGAGATAAAAAAAAAATAAAAAATAAAAAAAAAACTATCTCAGCCTTTCCAGCCAAGATCTCAGCAGTATTTGCAACTGCCAGGCCAGATGTGACGTTATATTGTCGCGATTGGCCTCTGAGAGTCATAGAGACTGCCGGGGACCACCTGGTCCTCGGTATTCTCTATGGTGAACTTCCGCCGCTAGTGGATTCCTTCTCTGGCTTGCCGATTGCACAGGTGAGCCAGTAGAAGCAGTGGAAGGTGGCGGGAGGGGAGGGGGCGTCCCCTCCCGCCACCTGTAAGAATGATCGAACGGCTGAAATGCCTCTATGATTGTTCTTCTGGTGAAGGCTGCAAAAAATGAAACCTGAATGATGCCTGCAACTGCACCCATCATCCAGATATCTCCACTCAAAATCCAGGACGTCATATGACCTCCTTAGGCTGGAAGAATAAAGGAGAATTATAAAAAAAATCTATTAGTGAAACCCACAAGTGCTTTTTTTTTTTTTTTTTACCACTACTATTCCTTTATACTGGCTTCTGAAATTTACAAATGCAGCAATTTAAAAATTGGACGAAAGGTTTAGCACTGGGAAAAAGTTTTTGACAGATAAATATTCATTTTTTTATATACACTTATATAAATCAGATCAAATGAGGGACAACTGAGGAGGAAAGAGGGACAGAGGGGGGTTGTTCAAAATCAGAGACAGTTGGGAGGGGGGGGGGGTATTACCACTCACATATGCTTCCATGGTGCACTGCACCAGCTCCCTGCCCTGGCAGGAGGGGCTCCCAAACATTGGACAGAAAATCCCAATGCAGTGCATGGCCTTTTCCCTGGTCAGCTGAGTCACAAAAGTCAGTATTTTAAAACAGGGATCCCAAAACTGTGGCCCTGTGCTTGCCTTGATCTGGCTTGGGGGGGAGCCATATCCCTCACAATGATATGAACTGCTATTCCTCCCACTGACACCAATGATGGGGCACTATTCCTCCCACTGACACCAATGATGGGGCACTATTCCTCCCACTGACACCAATGATGGGGATCTATTCCTCCCACTGACACCAATGATGGGGCACTATTCCTCCCACTGACACCAATGATGGGGCACTATTCCTCCCACTGACACCAATGATTGGGCACTATTCCTCCCACTGACACCAATGATGGGGATCTATTCCTCCCACTGACACCAATGATGGGGCACTATTCCTCCCACTGACACCAATGATGGGGATCTATTCCTCCCACTGACACCAATGATGGGGCACTATTCCTCCCACTGACACCAATGATGGGGCACTATTCCTCACACTGATACCAATGATGGGGCACTATTCCTCCCACTGATACCAATGATGGGGCACTATTCCTCCCACTGCACTGACACCAATAATGGGGCTCTATTCCTCCCACTGACACCAATGATGGGGCACTATTCCTCCCACTGACACCGATGATGGGGCACTATTCCTCCCACTGATACCAATGATGGGGCACTATTCCTTCCACTGACACCAACGATGGGGCACTATTCCTCCCACTGACACCAATGATGAGGCACTATTCCTCCCACTGACACCAATGATGGGGCATTATTCCTCCCACTGACATCAATGATGGAGCACTATTCCTCCCACTGACACCAACGATGGGGCACTATTCCTCCCACTGACACCTTTGATGGGGCACTATTCCTCCCACTGACACCAATGATGGGGCACTATTCCTCCCACTGACACCAATGATGGGGCTCTATTCCTCCCACTGACACCAATGATGGGGCACTATTCCTCCCACTGATACCAATGATGGGGCACTATTCTTCCCACTGACACCAATGATGGGGCACTATTCCATCCACTGACACCAGTGATGGGGCACTATTCCTCCCACTGCACTGATACCAATAATGGTGATCTATTCCTCCCACTGACACCAATGATGAGGCACTATTCCTCTCACTGACACCAATGATGGGGGCACTATTCCTTCCCCTGATACCAATGATGGGGCACTATTCCTCCCACTGATACCAATGATGGGGCACTATTCCTCCCACTGATACCAATGATGGGGCACTATTCCTCCCACTGATACCAATGATGGGGATCTATTCCTCCCACTGATACCAATGATGGGGCACTATTCCTCCCACTGACACCAATGATGGGGCACTATTCCTCCCACTGACACCAATGATGGGGCACTATTCCTCCCACTGATACCAATGATGGGGATCTATTCCTCAGGTATACTGTTTTTTTTTTTTTTTTTTTAGTGTTGGAATCATCCCATGGCTGTGTCCAGCTTCTCACAGTTTTTATTTGCATATATCTTGCCTATTATCCCCTACAAATGGTCAGAATTCAGTAATAACCCCCCCACCAAGGATTTCAATGAGGTTAGTGAACTTCTAACTTTAAGTAATACTCTCAGAAATGTTTGTGAACCATCCCTAATGACAGTCCTCATGACAGGTACTCTTTAATGATATCATTCATGAATGCTGAGAAAGAGAAGTATCCAATCAATGTTATCGGCTGACAATAACTTCCTTTTTTTCGGGTAATGGCACTTTCTAACAATGCGGTGGTAGGATGTGCTCCTGAGGACTTGGCTGACTCACGGGCCGTGTAGAATGATTCGCCGGGCTCCGCCTCTGGGGGATTAGGGCCGGCCGCGCTGTCAGCGGGGTCTCACTGTGACATAATACACAGACAGGAAATGGTTAGATTATGAGATCTCACACTTCTAGAATAAAGTCAATGTGCTGCAGCTGAAGTTCACAGGAAACAATGAAGAATCATTAAATCCGGAGAGGCCATGAGTACCGGGAGGCGTGAGAACTGCCCAGGGAGGGGCAGCGACACCGTGAGCGACCACTTCACCCACCAACCTTTAAAGGAATCCTCCACTTTCACAAAAAATGTATAACTTTAAGCACTTCTGGACCGGAAGGATTTTCCCCCTTAATAACCGGGACATTTTTTGCGATTCGGGCACTGTGTTCATTTAACTGACAATTGCGCAGTCGTGTGACGCTGTACTCAAATAAAATTGATGTACTTTTTTCCCCCACAAATAGAGCTTTCTTTTGGTGGTATTTGATCACCTGTGCGATTTTTATTTTTTGTGCTATAAAAAAAAAGAGCGACAATTCTGAAAAAAAAAAAAATTCACTTTCTACTATATAACATTTCCAATAAAAAAAATAAATAAAAAAACGGAAGAAAAAAATAAAATAAAATCTTACCGTAAAATTCCTTTCTCTGAGTCCTCCGACAGTCGCCGCCCACTCATACAGTCTTCACCAATGGGGTATTGACTTCATCTCCACAGGAGTAACTAGGCATAAGACTTGTTAAAAAACAAAGCATCTACATAGACACACCCATGGGGGCTGTCCCACTGGTCCAATACCCCCCTGCTATTAGCCATCCCAACTCAGTTTGGTAGCAAGCAGTTAAGTGTATAAGAACCCCAATAGAGAGGCGAGGGCGGCGACTGTCGGAGGACTCAGAGAATGGAATTTTACAGTAAGATTTTACAAAAATTCAGTTTTCTCTTACGTCCTCTGACAGTCGCCGCCCACTCATACAGTCTTCACCAATGGGGATGTCCCAAAGCAGTGTAGACATGAGGGGTGGGAAAACGCAACCGTCAGAAAAGGCAACGCAGTACCCACATCAGAGAAAGGAACCTTACATGAACAGAAAGGTAACCCTCTGGGTAACAAAAAAAGCTCAACAGGAGCAACAACCCAGGAAAGCAAATAACCAAGGGGATAAACAACCCCAACAGCCAGGGACCCAAAATAAAACCAGGGTTCCCTTACGGCACTGCCGCACAGAGAACTTTGCAGCCAAAGGAGGCATCCGTAGATGGCAGAACATCAATTTTGTAAAATTTTGAAAAGGTGTGCACTGATGACCAAGTCGCAGCCTTACAGACCTGGGCCACCTAAGCCTGATGCCGGAGAGCCCAGGACGTACTCACCGACCTGGTAGAGTGCGCCTTGACAGGGAAGGGCGGAGCCTGTTCCTTCAACAAATAGGCCTGAACAATTGTCTGTCTGATCCATTTTGAAATGGTCGCCGCAGACGCAGCCATACCCTTCTGAGGTCCCTCAGGAAGGACAAAAAGAGAATCCGATTTCCGAAAGGATTCAGTGGAGGACAGGTAAACCATGATCGCCCTGACAACATCCAAGGAATGCAAGGCAACCTCCTTAGGATGCTTAGGCTTCGCACAGAGCGAAGGCAAAACAATGTCCTCATTAAGGTGAAAATCAGAAACCACCTTTGGAAGAAAGGACTGGTTAGGTCGCAAGACCACCTTATCCCTATGAACCACCAGGCAAGGGGAGCGGCAAGACAAAGCCGCTAACTCCGACACTCTGCGAGCAGAAGAGGTTGCCACAAGAAAGGCAACCTTCTTAGACAGCAGAGACAACGAGATTTCCCTGATGTCAGACCTGACATCATCTGATCGCGACCAGGGAGTGCGGACGAGCGGAGACCGTCCGGCCGGCGGCCTACACATATATGCTCCACATTTCCTTCGCTACTGTAAGTTTTATTCCTTATTCTTTTAATAAACTAAACGGTTTTACACTATGGAAGCCTTCTTTTTCATTTGGTGGTGATCTCCTCGGCCCTTTTGGAGTTATTCGTCCAGGATTCCACTGCAGGTCCCCTGAAGTTCATCATTCCTACAGGCGATTTGACCATTCCCTTAGGGTAAGAGGCAAATCTCACTGGTGAAGGCTGGCATCTCATCTTGCTTGATTCCTTTGTTTAATCTGGCCCAATCTGATTACTATCTGGTAAGAGGCGAGTGTTGTTGGTGGTGGTTATCTACACAGAGGACACCTACTTAAGATTTCCCATTCACTTTGGCGTTTTTTTCTCTTCACTGTGGTAAGAGACGACACCAGCCGTTATAGGATTACACCTCACCCATATGTTTTGCACGTATTTCCAGTTATTTTTGGTAAGGGGTACCTATAGGTGTCCCATTTAAGAGCAATTTATTTCATTTTCTTTTTTTTTTATAATTTACACTGGTGGAGTTTCACACACTTTTATCCAGTTTTTTTTCACTCACATTGGTGTTTAAGTTTTTCCGTTTGTGTTGGGTTTTACGCTATTGCGTTTTATATTTTTTATCCAATACTATTGAATCAACGTGAGAATACTGGTTCCAGTCTGCTATCAAGGGGACGAGATTTATCTTAGAGAACCTGCCTTTTGATTTACCATTTCTGGTAAGCGTATACCCATAAGGAGCCTGTTTGAATACTGTGATCCTGATACATATGGACTTTATTTTCCATCATTCAAGTTAGCGCGACTTATTATAGAAATTTTGCCTAGGGTGTGGTCACACTTGAAGTTGCTGCTGTTCTCCTTTCCATTAGCGCGGTTAATACCTTGTATTCCATTTCTGTATTTACTATATCCAATCTCCCCCAGGACTCTGCAGTCACTATATCTGGTCTCCCCAGGACTCTGCATTCACTATATCTGATCTCCCCAGGAGCCTGCAGTCACTATATCTGATCTCCCCAGGAGCCTGCAGTCACTATATCTGGTCTCCCCAGGACTCTGCATTCACTATATCTGGTCTCCCCAGGACTCTGCAGTCACTATATCTGGTCTCCCCCAGGACTCTGCATTCACTATATCTGATCTCCCCAGGACTCTGCATTCACTATATCTGGTCTCCCCAGGACTCTGCAGTCACTATATCTGGTCTCCCCCAGGACTCTGCATTCCCTATATCTGATCTCCCCAGGACTCTGCATTCACTATATCTGATCTCCCCAGGAGCCTGCAGTCACTATATCTGGTCTCCCCAGGACTCTGCATTCACTATATCTGATCTCCCCAGGAGCCTGCATTCACTATATCTGGTCTCCCCAGGAGCCTGCATTCACTATATCTGGTCTCCCCAGGAGCCTGCATTCACTATATCTGATATCCCCCAGGACTCTGCATTCACTATATATCTGATCTCCCCCAGGACTCTGCAGTCACTATATCTGGTCTCCCCCAGGACTCTGCATTCCCTATATCTGATCTCCCCAGGACTCTGCATTCACTATATCTGATCTCCCCAGGAGCCTTCATTCACTATATCTGGTCTCCCCAGGAGCCTTCATTCACTATATCTGGTCTCCCCAGGAGCCTTCATTCACTATATCTGGTCTCCCCAGGAGCCTGCATTCACTATATCTGGTCTCCCCAGGACTCTGCATTCACTATATCTGGTCCCCCCAGGAGCCTTCATTCACTATATCTGGTCTCCCCAGGAGCTTGCATTTACTATATCTGGTCTCCCCAGGAGCCTGCAGTCACTATATCTGCTATCCCACAGTACACAGAACATGGAAATGCAATTATTTTAGTAAATATAAAACTGCCAAATACCTTTTCTCATCAGCAATATATAGCAGTCTTGTGACTTTTATCAGTGTTTGGTTAAAGCTTGCAGAAGGAGTTTTCATTCTCCTCTGACTGTCCTATGAGACTGAAGGACCCCTGATCCTCTGCCTGGACCATGCTGATTGGCCCTGTGCTGATCACATGAACCCTCCCAAGAAAAAAAAAAAACTCTCTAGCAATACACACCAAACTGAGCATGTGCAGGCTCTGTTCTATCAGGAGGTGAATTGGGACAGTGGAAGAAGGGGAGAATCAGAGAAGACAGGATCAAACAGCCTTTTTAAACAATACGGAGGATTAACCGCTTAGGTTCCACAGTGAGTATAACAAGCATGCTTTACTGCATATACACACTGATTTTACTGTTGTGGGTGGTATCTGATCATAAAACCCGCACACAGTGCAATCATCGAAAGACAGGATCTGAAGATAGACTGACATAGGAACTTTTCTTTAATGATCTGATGGTCCCATAAACTGTAACTGTAAGACTGTGCTGTCATTTTATATACTAACAGTGCTCAGAGTTCCCCTTTAATCTGCAGGAACAATGTGGGGCTGTCAGGATAATGGGGGCAGCTGCTAACCAACGCCAAGGGCCCACCATCCGCTATAGACGCATGGACACCAACAGCTGCTCCCCTCCCCCATCACTATGAGTTATACAAATGAATAGAAACTTCCATTCATATTATCTGAGCCTGCTGGGAGCGCTGCTTGAGGGGGGGGGGGGGGGGGGGGGTGCAGACATTGGAGTCATTGTTGGCCCTCATGTGCTTGGCCTTCTGAGCAGAGTCTGGACTCCTCCCTGTCCTAGCTTCTCTATCTATCTATCTATCTATCTATCTATCTATCTATCTATCTATCTATCTATCTATCTATCTATCTATCTATCTATCTATCTATCTATCTATCTATCGTTGGGTCTATATACACTATGTTGCCAAAAGTATTGGGACGCCTGCCTTTACATACACATGAACTTTAATGGCATCCCAGTCTTAGTCCGTAGGGATCAATATTGAGTTGGCCCACCCTTTGCAGCCATAACAGCTTCAACTCTTCTGGGAAGGCTGTCCACAAGGTTTAGGAGTGTCTATGGGAATATTTGACCATTCTTCCAGAAGTGCATTTGTGAGGGCTGATGTGGATGAGAAGGCCTGGCTCACAGTCTCCGCTCTAATTCACCCTAAAGGTGTTCTGTCGGGTTGAGGTCAGGACTCTGTGCAGGCCAGTCAAGTTCCTCCACCCCAAACTCGCTCATCCGTGTCTTTATGGACCTTGCTTTGTGCATTGGTCCAAATCATTTGGTGGAGGGGGGGGGATTATGGTGTGGGGTTGTTTTTAAGGGGTTGGGCTTGGCCCCTTAGATCCAGTGAAGGGAACTGTTAAGGTGTCAGCATACCAAGACAAATTTCATCCTCCCAACTTTGTGGGAGGAGTTTGGGGATGTCCCCTTCCTGTTCCAACATGACTGCGCACCAGTGCACAAAGCAAGGTCCATAAAGACATGGATGAGTGAGTTTGGGGTGGAGGAACTTGACTGGCCTGCACAGAGTCCTGACCTCAACCCGATAGAACACCTTTGGGATGAATTAGAGCGAAAAATGCAAGCCAGGCCTTCTCGTTCAACCTCACAAATGCGCTGAAGCTGTTATAGCTGCAAAGGGTGGGCCAACTCAATATTGAACCCTATGGACTAATAAAGCTGGATACACACTATCCAACTTTTGTGGTTAGATTTCCTTCACATTTACCTTTTCTATGTAGTGCAAGGGCCTGCCAGATTGCAGACAAATTGAAAGTGTTCTAGGTCTGACCTCATATTATATGATTTTGGTAAGACTAAAGGAAAAAGTCTTCAGAAAATCTTATAGTGTGTATGGCCCATAATACTGGGATGCCATTAAAGTTCATGTGCGTGCAGTGGCGTAGCGTGGGTTGTCAGCACCCGGGGCAGGGCAAGTAATTTGCGCCCCCTAACCCGCGGGATTTTAGAACTCGAGTCTTTTCCACTAGATTAGTTAAAGAAACCCTTACCCCGTAAGCACATGTATTGTTTGTTATGAAAATACTGATGTAATTAAAGTAAAATGCATCTAAATACAAATTTGAATGACCAGCGTGCCCCCTTTCAATGCAGAGAGAACAGCGTGCCCCCTTTCAATGCAGAATGACCAGCGTGCCCCCTTTCAATGCAGAATGACCAGCGTGCCCCCTTTCAATGCAGAATGACCAGCATGCCCCCTTTCAATGCAGAATGACCAGCGTGCCCCCTTTCAATGCAGAATGACCAGCATGCCCCCTTCAATGCAGAGAGATCACGTGCCCCCTTTCAATGCAGACAGACCAGCGCCAGGCTGCTGACTCACTCGCTGCTAAACTGACTGAGCAGTGAGGAGAGGCGGCATAGGCGGGGCTTGGCTTGCAACGCCATCCCACCCTACACCAATGGACAGGTGAGGCACAATCCAGCCCCGCCCCGACCTGCCATTTTCAGCCATAGGGCGGCCGCGCTGGACATCTCCCAGCCTAAAGATGGAGGCAGCCGCAGACAGTGTGTGAACTGTGTATGTCAAAGTCAGACAGACAGAGTGACACTGAAGATGCGCCCCCCCCACGCCCCCAGATGTTGCGCCGGTGCGGCCAGCCCCCCTGCACCCCCCACGCTACGCCACTGTGTGCGTGTAAAGGCAGGCGTCCCAATACTTTTGACAATATGGTGTATATTTGGACACAGGCATACTTTTCATACTTTTGGCTCTGTATGCCACCAGAATAAAATTAAAATGAAATAATCCAAATAAATTTGAAGTGCAGACTTTCAGCTTTAGTTGAACATAAATGTCAAGTACAAATTTTAGGAGCTGCAACCATTTTTATACACAGCCCCCCCCCCCCCTTCATTTTCAGGGGCTCAAATGTAATTGGACAAATGAATATACAGTGCATTGCGAAAGTATTTGGCCCCCTTGAACTTTTCAACCTTTTGCCACATTTCAGGCTTCAAACATAAAGATATAAAACTGTAATTTTTTGTGAAGAATCAACAACAAGTGGGACACAATCATGAAGTGGAACGAAATTTATTGAATATTTCAAACTTTTTTAACAAATAAAAAACTAAAAAATTGGGCGTGCAAAATTATTCAGCCCCCTTAAGTTAATACTTTGTAGCGCCACCTTTTGCTGCGATTACAGCTGTAAGTCGCTTGGGGTATGTCTCTATCAGTTTTTCACATCGAGAGACTGAAATTTTTGCCCATTCCTCTTTGCAAAACAACTCGAGCTCAGTGAGGTTGGATGGAGAGCGTTTGTGAACAGCAGTTTTCAGTTCTTTCCACAGATTCTCGATTGGATTCAGGTCTGGACTTTGACTTGGCCATTCTAACACCTGGATATCTTTATTTGTGAACCATTCCATTGTAGATTTTTCTTTATGTTTTGGATCATTGTCTTGTTGGAAGACAAATCTCCATCCCAGTCTCAGGTCTTTTGCAGACTCCATCAGGTTTTCTTCCAGAATGGTCCTGTATTTGGCTCCATCCATCTTCCCATCAATTTTAACCATCTTCCCTGTCCCTGCTGAAGAAAAGCAGGCCCAAACCATGATGCTGCCACCACCATGTTTGACAGTGGGGATGGTGTGTTCAGGGTGATGAGCTGTGTTGCTTTTACGCCAAACATATCGTTTTGCATTGTTGCCAAAAAGTTCGATTTTGGTTTCATCTGACCAGAGCTCCTTCTTCCACATGTTTGGTGTCTCCCAGGTGACTTGTGGCAAACTTTAAATGACACTTTTTATGGATATCTTTAAGAAATGGCTTTCTTCTTGCCACTCTTCCATAAAGGCCAGATTTTTGCAGTATACGACTGATTGTTGTCCTATGGACAGAGTCTCCCACCTCAGCTGTAGATCTCTGCAGTTCATCCAGAGTGATCATGGGCCTCTTGGCTGCATCTCTGATCAGTCTTCTCCTTGTATGAGCTGAAAGTTTAGAGGGACGGCCAGGTCTTCGTAGATTTGCAGTGGTCTGATACTCCTTCCATTTCAATATTATCACTTGCACAGTGCTCCTTGGGATGTTTAAAGCTTGGGAAATCTTTTTGTATCCAAATCCGGTTTTAAACTTCTCCACAACAGTATCTCGGACCTGCCTGGTGTGTTCCTTGTTCTTCATGATGCTCTCTTCGCTTTAAACGGACCTCTGAGACTATCACAGTGCAGGTGCATTTATACGGAGACTTGATTACACACAGGTGGATTCTATTTATCATCATTAGTCATTTAGGTCAACATTGGATCATTCAGAGATCCTCACTGAACTTCTGGAGAGAGTTTGCTGCACTGAAAGTAAGGGGGCTGAATAATTTTGCACGCCCAATTTCTCAGTTTTTTATTTGTTAACAAAGTTTGAAATATCCAATAAATTTCGTTCCACTTCATGATTGTGTCCCACCTGTTGATTCTTCACAATTACAGTTTTATATCTTTATGTTTGAAGCCTGAAATGTGGCAAAAGGTCGAAAAGTTCAAGGGGGCCGAATACTTTCGCAATGCACCGTAATTATAAATAAAATGTTCATTTTTATTATTTTGTTGAGAATCCTTTACTGCCAATGACTGCCTGAAGTCTGGAACTCATGGGCATTACCAAAGACTGGTTTTCCTCCTTTCTGATGCATTGCCAGGTTCTAACTGCAGCTACCTAGGAGGGTGCTACAATAGTGTGAATGTGCCATTACAGTTTATATCTTCTTTAGCTGTTTGTTTGCTGCTCTTGTTTCTTTGCACAGTTTGCTCTGACATACCGGGGCCAGCCCCAGGAGCTGACAATCAGCCCGCACCGCCTTTATCTCTCATCTGCATTTTCTCTTTTGAAGGCACTCAGCTCCTCTCCGAGGAAACATCTGTCCAGCAAATGACTGAGCCCTGGCTTCCTCTGCATGCTATTTTCTCCTTGCGGTACGAAGACCGGTGCATACAAGAGATTCCATCTGCTCCAACCGCGTCCAGTTCAAAGGCGCTGGTCAGGTGGGGTCAGGCCTGCGCAGACGGCGGCCATGGCCCTGCAAACACCTTCATGGCTTTCATGTGGCCAGAACTGCAGAGCTTCCAGATGAAGTGAAAGCCTCAGCGGAAAAATACAGAAGTCTATCTTTATACTCGACGTGTACCGCACACGCCGCTTCAACGCATGCACTCCTCGTGTCAGGACGAGTGATACGACGAACCTTCTTTTTTCAGAGTGCAACAAGGAAATTAAAACTGCAAAAAAAAAAACACGCTGAAAAAAAAGAAAAACCCCAAAGCAGACTTCAGTAGAATCAATGTGACAAAGAACATTTGTAGGGAACATGTACATTGAATGTCGGAGGATCTGGATACAATGTATTAAAAATTCTTTGTTGCAGAAAGTCAATGGAGTTCATGTAGAGGACAGGGGCTCTGGTGAGGCCACTTTCTGGAAGAACGAGGTGCTCCTTATTTAGGTGATCCAAATTTCCAGATCTAAGTGGAAAAAAGTCAAATGAGAGTTCCAAACCAAATATTTTTAGGGGCCAGAATCTTTTATTATTAGTGTTTGCTCATAACAAGGAAGCATACGACAAACAACACGTTTTGGGTGCCCCAACACTCCCTCTTCATCAGGACTGGCACCGATACTCCACCTTCATCAGGACTGGCACCGATACTCCACCTTCATCAGGACTGGTATGAACAATCAACTTTCATCAGGGCTTGTATTGGCACACCACCTTCATCAGGGCTGGTACTAAAATTCCAACTTCATCAGGTCTTAAACTGACACTCCACCTTCATTAGTGCTGATACTCAGAGATGTATAGTAACTAAGTAGAACTACTTCACTACTGTACTTAAGTACCGAAAGGCGGTATCTGTACTTTCCTAGAGTAGAATTTTTTTCTCCTACTTCCACTTTTACTTCACTACATTTTTTCAATGATTTCAATACTTCTACTCTGATATTTTTTTTTGTGCTGCATAGTTACTCGTTACAATTATAAAAATTACCACTGCCAGAACAGTAGATGGCAGGTTTCATGAAGCTCAAAACATGTGTATTATCAGCGCATACGAAAATAAAAGCTACTGTATGTATAAATAAAAGCTGCATTTGAAATAATAAAAAACAATATGATGTTCAAACTTTTGACTTCTTTCTTTAATAACTACATAACACAGTACTTGTACTTTTACTTTCAGTACTTGAGTAGCAAAATTTTTAAAAAACTACTTGCAATACTTAAGTACCAAAAATGTTGAATACTTTAGTACTTCTATTCAAGTCACTTTTTGATCAAGCACTTCCACTTCTACTAAAGTCACTTTTTGATCGAGCACTTGTACTTTTACTCAAGTATGGGTTTTGAGTACTTTATACAACTCTGCTGATACTGACACTCCTCCTTAATCAGAGCTGATACTGACACTCCTCCTTAATCAGGGCTGGTACTGACACTCCACCTTCATCAGGACTTGTACTGACACCCCACCTTCATCGGGACTGGTACTGACAATCCACCCTCATCAGGACTAGTACTGATACTCCATACTTATCAGGACTGGTACTGACACTCCACCTTCATCAGGGCTGGTACTGACACCCCACCTTCATCAGGGCTGGTACTGACACTCCACCTTCATCAGGACTTGTACTGACACCCCACCTTCATCGGGACTGGTACTGACAATCCACCCTCATCAGGACTAGTACTGATACTCCATACTTATCAGGACTGGTACTGACACTCCACCTTCATCAGGGCTGGTACTGACACTCTGCCTTCATCAGCACTGGTACTGACACTCCACCTTCATCAGGGCTGGTACTGACACTCCACCTTCATCAGGGCTGGTACTGACACTCCACCTTCATCAGGGCTGGTACTGACACTCTGCCTTCATCAGGACTGGTACTGATACTCCATACTTATCAGGACTGGTACTGACACTCTGCCTTCATCAGGGCTGGTACTGACACTCCACCCTAATCAGGACTGGCACTGACACTCCACCTTCATCAGGACTGACATGGACATTCCATTTTCATCAGGTCTTAAAATATTTATTGAGCTTGAAAACAGGAGGTAGTCAGGATAAAACAGAGGTTAAATTTTTTCGCTACCACCAATTTAAGGTTTCCGTCAGTGGCAGCACAGGCTTTTGGACTATGTCCACCATGTACCCTGGGTCCCGCTCTACATCCTGCAGGCCTACTGGGTGTAAAGCAGAGGGAGATGAGCAAACTCCCAAGGAATAAAGCTGGAAGTGATGAGCATTTCGTGTAAGATTAATAATTGCAACTACCGAAATGTAGGCAATAGTTTGTGGGCTCTGTGGGCATACATGCCAACTGTCTCCGATGTACACCGAGGGGCCTGGCATGCAGCACACGGAGCTGTAACATAGTCTGGATAAATGGAAATGAAGTGATGGAAAAGAAGAAGTGGAGACCAGACCTGCTCTGCAAAAGAAAAGAAAGAAAAAAAAAATTGAACTGGAGTTGAACTGCTTTAATCCAGAGAACGGTGACTGCCCAGCACCGCAGAGCGCTGACTATTTCGGTTTCGGATAATTGTTGTGCCACCCTGTCCATGGAATTTTTTTTCGGAATGTTTTGGGAAAGATGAGATGTGAAGGAGGGAATCTTTTTGTGTTTTCTCTGGTCATGGAAAGGTTACAGAGCCCATTTACACTCCTCCTGTAATAACATTTCTCCAGGCCGCCGCCCTTCCTCGCTGTGAAGGCATGATCGATCACCCCAAACATTACCTCCCCCTTTTCCAAATAGTGCAATGCATCATTTATGCCAACAGGCTCGTATAGTCCAGAGATCTCCATCTCATCTGCCCGAGGAACATCCATGGGGAAAGAGGAGAATCCCGGGGCCGCTCATATGTTCTACCTGTTCAGGAGGTCACAATGGAACAGTGGCAGCTGGTGCTCCATGGGCGGGGGGCGGGGGGCAGACGGGCCACACCATACCACCCCCCCCCCCGGACCACACCAGATTGCTCGCACACCATATCACTCCCCCCGTCTCCGGCTAACTCACCCTGGACTGAAGTGGAGAGCAGGCGGCGGCTTCCCCCAGCGGCGGCCGCAGCGGTTTTCCCTGTGTCTCCTCCCTCCTCATCCTCCTCAGCCGATAGCATGGCCTCTCCTTTCGGCCAATCGGGAAACGGGTCTCAGGACCCACTTCCTGATTGGCTGGGAGGAGGATCCGTGTGATAATAGCGAATATTCATTCGCTATTGTCACACAACTGCGCCCTGAGCCCACCCTTTTTTGAAGCCTATTAGAGCCTCACGTGCTTCAAAAAAAAAAAAAAAACCCATTGGAATCCATGCATCCGGCGCCCTGCATGTAGATTAGGGGGCCAGATGCATGGATAGGGGGGGCACCCCCAATGCACCAGCCGCCACTGCAATGGAAGCCCTGATTTTAAGTGAAACTCCAGATAAAAACAAGAAAATAATGAACAGATAACCTGCAATAACTGCAATTTTCCCTTTAATTCAGAGATTTACCAGCTGTACCTTTTTTAACCACAAGATGTCCTCAGTCTCATGACCAGCTTTAATCAACCCACTTCTTCTGAGCCCAGGTCATCCTGCAACCAACCGGCTGCCTGTGACTGGGAAAGGATAAGCACCATGGTGATGAACTCATCCACTGCCCCGGGACAAGGCCATCTACAGCCCAGGGCGAACATGCCAAACTGTACCCCCCCCCCCCCCCCCCAAGATGTATGAGCATTATGTGTTAGCAAAGATCTCCAATATCTCCCCCCTCCAAAAAAAGTTGAGCACTAATCTGCATGCTTACCACTGAAGCATAAATTCCCCCTCCTCCAAGAACAAATCTTCCCGCCTGCTGAAATCCTCCTTGTAGCACAAATCTTTGGCCCCAAACCCCCTCCCAGCTCAAATCCCCTCTTTCCCAAATCCCCCCAGCACCCCCCTCTCCCCCCCCCCAAAAGAAAAAACACTCCTCCTAGCACAAATCCTCTAAATGTCCCCTCCTAGTACACATCCTCTTCCACCACTCTAAATCCCCCCTCCTAGCACAAATCTTCCCTTCCCCCCAAATATCCCCCATTCATTCCTACTGGCGCAAATTCCTCCTAAAAAAATATCCCCTCTTAGCACAAATCCCTTCCCCCTCTACCATTTCACCTCCTCTGGCACAAACACCCCACCCCCCATCCCCCGTCCCAACACAATTCCCCCAAATACCCCTCCCTAGCACACTCCCTCAAATTTCCCCTCCTAGAACAATTCTTACCCCCTGCTGCCCCCAAATCACCCCCAATCTCCTTGTGGTGCCCCTCCATCTCACATGATAGCACAGTGCCCCTCCTGCCCTCCCCTTGTCCCAGCCCTGAACTCATCTCTTTGTTCTCTCCACTGATTACATCAGTACTGAGGGTTCTTGAGAGGAGTACTGAGGCAGGGTGCTGTGATGTTTTCTGCACCCTGCTGGCCCCTCCCACCACCCATGATCTGTTCTTATTGCATACAGAAGCACAGGGACCCAGTGATGATGTCACTGGGTCTAAAATTTAGTATGCAATGAAAAAGGAAACGTCATTAACATGTTAAAGAATTGGGAGGGAGGAAGTAGGGATGGCAGAATATGAACAGATTATACTTTAAGGTATATTTTACATCGATATTTTTTCCATGGCTGAGAGCGTCCACGGGAGGAAGAATTTCATTCAGCCTAAAAGACATAAAGCAGACGTGGGAATCCGCTGACCTGTGTGCGGAGGGGAGACACATATGAATGGAATAATTATATTCTCTTATCCTTGGAGGAGGAATGTGCTTTGTGCGATATCATTTAAGAAAAAAAAATTTAAAAAAAGAACAAAAATGTACAATTACACTTAATTAACATTACTGTTGAGGGTCAAACTCTCACTTTTTTAACCACTTCTGGACAGGAAGGACTTAACCCCCCCCCCCCCCCCTTAATGACCAGGTTATTTTTTTGCGATTCTGCACTGCGTTACTTTAACTAACAATTGTGCTATTGGGAAAAAAAAAAAAACAATTGCGCGGTCGTGCGACGCTGTACCCAAATAAAAAAATTGATGTCCTTTTTTTCCCCCACAAATAGAGCTTTCTTTTGGTGGTATTTGATCACCTGCGCTATAAAAAAAAAAAAAAAAAAAGAGCGACGATTCTGAAAAAGAAAAAAAAAAAAAAAAAAAAAACAATGTTTTTTTTACTTTCTGCTATATAACATTCCCAAAAAAAATAAAAATAAAATTTTTTCATTATTTTGGGCCAATTTGTATTCTGCTACATATTTTTGATAAAAAAAAAATCCCAATAAGCGTATATTGATTGGTTTGCGCAAAAGTTATCGCGTCTAAAAGCTAGGGGAAAGATTTATGTCATTTTTATTTTTTTAAGAGTGACAATTCTGAAAAGAAAAAAAACAAAACAATATTTTTTTACTTTCTGCTATATAACATTCCCCCCAAAAAAATTAAAAATCACATTTTTTCATCATTTTGGGCCAATTTGTATTCTGCTACATATTTTTGATAAAAAAAAAATCCCAATAAGCGTATATTGATTGGTTTGCGCAAAAGTTATCACGTCTAAAAGCTAGGGGAAAGATTTATGTCATTTTTATTTTTTTAAGAGTGACAATTCTGAAAAGATAAAAAAAAAAAAAAACAATATTTTTTTACTTTCTGCTGTATAACATTCCCCCCCCCCCCCCCCCAAAAAAAAAATAAATAAAAATCAAATGTTTTCATAATTTTGGGCCAATTTGTATTCTGCTATATATTTTTGATAAAAAAAAATCCCAATAAGCGTATATTGATTGGTTTGCGTCAAGATTTATGTCATTTTTTTTTTACTAGTAATGGCAACGATCTGCGATTTTTAGCAGCACTGAGACATTGTGGCGGACAGATCGGACTCCTAACTGATATTTTTGACACTTTTGGGGGGACCAGTGACATTACTACAGTAATCAGTGCTAAAAATATGCACTGTCACTGTAATAATGACACTGGCAGGGAAGGGGTTAACCCAGAAGAAATCAAAGGGTTAAATGTGAGCCTAGGGGATGTTTTCTAACTGTGAGGGGGATGAGCTTGTGATATCAACACAGAGACCTGTGTTCCTAAATAGCATGAACACTGGAGCTTTGTGTTAATAGCAGAGAGAACAAAGGTCTGCTGCGTTTACACTCCGCCGTTCTGTCTGCACGTGGAGCGATCGCCGGTGCCCGGCGGCAAACGCAGCCGCCGACCCCGTGAATCAGCTTCCCCGCTGGCAAATGGGGGCGCGGGTACGGCGATTCGCGCAGCCGAGCCAGCCTGCCGCAGTATATCTGCGGCGGGTAGTCGGCAAGCGGTCGCATTTTCTCTTTATATTTATAGGAAGTCTCCTTCTTTTGGAGATAAGATGGTTAGGAAAGGTTTTGGATCCAACCTGAGCAACCTCAGATGTTCTGGGATATGGTTGGGTTTTAGGCATGTAGAAAGTGTAGATCATGTCAGCAGGCGAATACACATATTCGGGGTTTAACCACTTACAGCAAACCGACGTAGCCCTACATCGGCTGCAATAAGTGGCTGTACTGGGGTGATGCCTGCAGCTAGAGGTATCACCTGGGTACCATTTTTTAGAGTAGAGCCAGCAGTCGGCTTTCAGGCGGTAATGACCAAAGTGGCTCGGGAGCCGCTCGATCGTTACCCCAGTGAGCGGGACGCCCCCCCCCCTCTCCCGCCGCCTTCCTCGGCTCTGCCCGGGTCACCCGTCCCATCGGAAGACCCGAGCAACCAGGCGGCATGTCCGCCGGCTAGTTGGAGTCCCGATCAAAGCCGGATGTGGCTCCGATCGGGTCTCTGATGACGTAACCTGAAGGCGGCGTCCATGACGTCACGTTCGGGTTACTCTGCGGCTAAAGGCGCTGAATTTAAAAATTGTCAGTATTCAAAAATGCAGTTTTCGGCATTTTAAATTCATTGAAGTGCAGAGGAGGGGTTTGGGGTCTTTAAGACCCTCGATCCCTCCATAAAGAGTACCTGTCACTGCATATTGCTGTCACAAGGGATGTTTACATTGCTTGTGACAGCAATGCAAATAATCAGATTTTTTTTATTTTTTTAAAAACTTGTGCTAAAATTAAAAAAACAAATAAAATAAATAAGAAAAAAAAAAACTTTAACCACCACCGTCGCCATGAGCTCGCACATGAAAGAAAACGTATACGGAAGTCGTGCCCGCAAATGAAATCGCTGTTCAAACCACACATGTGAGGTATCGCCGTGATCGCCAGAGCGAGAGCAATAATAAAAAAAAAAAAAAAGACATCCTCTGTAACTCTAAACTGGTAACCGTTAAAACTTTCCGTTTTCCTTTTTTTAAATGCAGTGAAATTTCATTTTTCCCAAAAAAATGGCATTTGAAACACCGCTGCGTGAATACCGCGTGACAAAACATATTGCAATAACCGCCATTTTATTCTCCAGAGTTTTTGCTAAATATATATATAGATGCAAACCCGATTCCAAAAAAATAAATATATAAAAAAATAAATATATATATATACTTTGTGTATCTATATATATATATATATATATATATATATATAGATATATATATCTATATATATATCTATATATATATATATAGATATATATATAGATATATATATATATATAGATATATATATATAATTTTTGGGGGTTCTCGGTAATTTTCTAGCAAAAAATACTGATTTTAACTTGTAAACAATATGTGTCAGAAATGGGCTTGGTCCTTAAGTGGTTAACGAAATTTACATCAACTGCAAATGGAAGGGAATACGAAATTAAAGATTTTATTTCATGTAATTCCACTTTCGTTGTTTATGCTGTGAAGTGACCTTGTGGTCGAATGTATATGGGCTGCATGAAAAGAACGCTGGGCAAGCGCATTTCTAAGCATATACACAATATAAAAATTGGTTTTAAGAATCATCGTCTTTCCTTCCATTTTAGATTAAAACATAATAGAGATCCATCTTAATTAAAATTATTGGGGATTGATAGGACCCTCCCAGCATGGAGGGGTGCCAATAGGGTAAGAGATTTATAAAAATAAGACAAAATGGATTTATTTGACTAATACTTAAAGCCCCAGAGGTATGAATGTAGAATTGAATCTGAATTGTTTTATTAGTAAATATTGATTTAGTAAAGTATGCTCTAATACAGTATGTTTTCATTTTAATTATTATTATTTTTATAGTCTTATTTTTTGCAATAAGACTATATATATATATAAGGATGAGGACCCTGGAATGTTTTCATGGTTTTTATGTATTATTGTATTGTCCCTGCTTGATCTTAATATTAGAGTTTTTTGCAAACCATTAGGGATTCATGGAGAGTATTGGACGCTTATTAAGTGCCGGTTCACACATATGCGATTCGAGAATCCTGCAAATCCACTGCGTCCCGCATCGCAAGGCCGTCACATGGCGTCAGAAGGGGCGTTGCCACCGGGTGACCCGCTCCTTGCCTAAAAACCAGCTGTCAAAGCTCAAGAGCATCATTCAGCGGGATGTCTCAGAAGATCAAGCATTTTTGAATTTTTTTCTCTTTTTCAGGTGCGGCGAGCGTCGTGATTGACGATGGATTTACATCGGAGGGGGGGGACACTATTTTTTTATTTTTATTTGTGATAAAGGACATGTCAAAAACGTTTGTGTTTATTTTTTTTGTACACTTTTTTGGTGAATGGGTAGATACCCGATACCCATTCATACAGGGGGGAGGCGGGACCTAAGTGCCCCCTTGTTAAAGGGGGCTTTCAGATTCCGATAAGCCCCCCACTAGCAGACCCCCACAACCACAGCCCAGGGTTGTCGGGAGGAGGCCCTTGCACCCCAAAGCATCCTCCCCATGTTGAGGACAAGCGGCCTGGTATGGTTCAGGAGGGGGGGCACTCGATCACCCCCCCCCTTTTTCCTGGCCTGCTAGCTGCATGCTCAGATAAGGGTCTTGTATTGATCTTGGGGGAGACCCCACACCATTTTTTTTCTTTTAATTTTGGTGTTTTTTTTTTATCTGTTTTGTCGGGAGCCAACAATACATTACAGCTGCGAACAAGTTTAAATGACATTTTTTTCCTTTAGAAATGTCAGTATTGCTGCAACAGGCTCCATACATTGTGCAGATGTGCCACTTTACAGGCACATTAAGGGGACCCCCCCCCCCCCCCAGGCAAGATATTTAAAGGAATTTTTCATTTTTATTGTTTCACTTTAAGCATCATTAAAATCCACTGCTCCTGTAAAAACGATCATTTAAAAAACATTTTTTTTTTGCATTGATACATGTCCCCCGGACCCCCATACACTTTTTATGGCAATAAGTGTCATAAAAGCCTATAAAATGAGGACTTTTGATTTTTCATGTTCATGTCCCATAGACTTTAATAGAGTTTGCATGTTTGCTAGAACTCTTCCCCTGTTCTGGTGCAAACCAGGACAGGGTTCCCTTAATTCCCTTTCCACAACACCACTCATCTCCTTCCTACTTCCCTCGCCACACCACCTCTTATCTCCTTTCACTTTGCCTCATCACAGCACCACTCATCTCCTCCCTACTTCCTCTGCGATGATTACTGAGAGAACAACAGTCTGCTTTGTTTACAACTGCAGACCACCGTTCTCTCTCCATGGAGAGTGATCGTGGGTTCCTGGGGGGAATTGTGGCCGCCAGCCCCGCGCCTCAGCTTCCCCACTGGCAAGTGGGTGCGGGTGTGTGCCCCCCCAGGATCGCTCCCGTGAACTGCTGTACCGGCACAGAGAGTGATTGCAGGTGCCCGGTGGCAATCATGGCCACCAGCCCTGCACCTCAGCTTCCCCGCTGGCGAATTGACGCACATGTGTGCCCCCAGGATCGCTCTCGCCAAATGCCATACAGGCTCAGAGAGTAATCGCGGGTGCCTGGTGGCAATCACGGCCGCCGGCCCCGCGCCTCAGCTTCCCCGCTGGTGAATGGGCACACGTGTTTGCCCCTAGGATCGCTCCCACAAAATGCTGTACAGGCACAGAGAGTAATCGCAGGTGGCCGATAGCAATCATGGCCCCTGGCCCTGTGCCTCAGCTTCCCCACTGGCGAATGGGCTCACGTGTGCATACCCCTAGGATCGCTCCAGCGAAATGCTGTACAGGCACAGAGAGTAATCGCAAGTGCCCAGTGGCAATCATGGCCACCAGCCCTGCGCCTCAGCTTCCCCGCTGGCGAATTGACGCACATGTGTGCCCCCAGGATCGCTCTCGCCAAATGCCATACAGGCTCAGAGAGTAATCGCGGGTGCCTGGTGGCAATCACGGCCGCCGGCCCCGCGCCTCAGCTTCCCCGCTGGTGAATGGGCACACGTGTTTGCCCCTAGGATCGCTTCCGCGAACCATCGTAAAGGTACGGCGATTCGCAGAACCTGCTGACCTGCTGCGGTATATCGGAGGCGGCTTGTCTGCGAGTGGATAAATACTACCAAAAGAAAGCTCTATTTGTGTGAAAAAAATTGATAAAAATTTCATGTGGGTACAGTGTTGCATGACCGCGTAATTGTCATTGAAAGTGTGACAGCGCTGGAAGCTGAAAATTGGCCTGGGCAGGAAAGGGGGTGGGGGGTGGGTAGTGCCTGATATATTGAACTGTCCCACTATCACAGAACGCACACGAAATCTGAGCACAGAGATCTGTGACTGTACAATTGTCCCATTCACAGATCGTCTTCCGTTATGTGTATCCTACAAACAGTTCCGATTGTTACAATATTATGAAGTGATACAAAGTTATTTGCTGAACACAAACAATCAAATCTCACCCATTGTAAATAAATGTCTCATTGTCTCTTTCACGGTCAGGAATGTTCCCACGACAGGTGTGATGTCACCTGTGTCATCATCCGGGGTCCCTGCCATGACTTGTCATAAAAGTATGGCTTCTAGTCTCACCCAGTCTGGGCCAGTTATAGCTCACCTATCACTCAGAGGACTCCGCCTCTGCGCCAATCACCGATTCAAAGGAAAGAATCCGAAAGTGAGGAGCGTCTGAAATGTTGTCTATAACATGTAGCTGGGCTGTGTACTATACAGAGAGCAAGATTAACCACTTAAAGCGGAGTTCCGGGCACGTTTTTTCAATGAACATACCCCCGGGACAGTCAGGGCTAGTACATTCCACAATGGCTAGCCTCTGATCTGTCCCGGTTCGCACTGACCTGCAAGAAGAAATACTTACTTATAAAATTTCTTCCACAGCGTTGCCATCTCTATTGTGGGCAGCTGAAGCCGGCGCGGTCCTCTTCTGTGTCTTCTTCCGCGTCTTCGTGTCCCAGAATGCGCCTTCACCGGCCCCTCTCGTCACTTTCGGTGCGGCGCCGCATTCCTCCACAGCTTCTGGGCATGCCCAGAAGCTGTTTAGCAAGGAATGCGGCGTCGCCCCGGAAGTGACGAGCGGGGCTGGTGCCGTCGCATTGATTCCTGGGAGCGATGACGTTCACCTCCCAGGAATCATTGCAAACCGGAAGTGACGGCGGAGCCGCGGCACAGAGGGAGGAAGTGCAGAATAGGTGAGTATTTTCTATCTACAATTAAAAGGTGAGTAAAAAAAAAATATATACCTAACTATCCGATTCCTTTTCAGGTGAAGAAGATCCAGCGGATGGGCACAAAATCGATTAGGTCGATTTTGTGCCCGGAACTCCGCTTTAAGCTCTGGAAGGTTTTACCCCCTTAATGACCAGGCCATTTTTTTTGCGATTCGGCACTGCGTTATTTACCAGACAATTGTGCGGTCGTGCGACGCTGTACCCAAATAAAATTGATGTCCTTTTTTCCCCACAAATAGAGCTTTCTTTTGGTGGTATTTGATCACCTCTGCGGTTTTTAGATTTTGGGCCATAAACAATAAAATATTGACAATTTTGAAAAAAAAAAAAAAGAAACAATATTTTTTACTTTCTGCTATAAAACTTGCCCAATAAAAATTAAAAAAAAAATCTATTTTTTTTATCAGTTTAGGCCAATTTGTTATTATTATTATTATTATACAGGATTTATATAGCGCCAACAGTTTGCGCAGCGCTTAACAAAATGAAGGCAGACATTACAGTTACACTACAATTTGGAACAAAAGGAATCAGAGGGCCCTGCTCGTTAGAGCTTACAATCTAAAAGGGAGGGTCAATTGATACAAAAGGCAATAGCTGTGGGGGATGAGCTGATGGAGCAAGTGAAACAGCGTTATTAGTTAGTAGCCGGGTAGGCTTCTTTAAAGAGAAGGGTTTTCAGGGATCGTCTAAAGATGGATAGATTAGGGGACAGTCGGACAGATTGGGGTAGAGAGTTCCAAAGAATGGGAGAAGCTCTGGAGAAATCCTGGAGGCGAGCATGGGAAGAGGTTATTCTGCCAGGGGCATAACTACAGGGGTTGCAATTACAACCGGGCCCCATGCTCTAGGGGGCCTGTGCGGCTCCCCTGTACACCTGGATAGGAGGGGCGGCGGGGGCAGCATGTAGAGAAATCACTGTCCTCATTTTTCCTCCTGTAGCTGCAGGAGGAAAATGGAGGAGATTGGTTCCTCTGTATGCTGCCCCCGCCACTCCTCCTATCCAGGTAACTTGTGTTCTGCTCTCTCTGGGCCCCTGTGTGCTCCCCTGTCGCAGTCCCGCTAAAAATCGCAGATCGCTGCCATTAATAGTAAAAAAAAAAAAAACAATAAAAATGACATTGATGTTTCCCCAGGTGCTGACGTCACCACGTGATACCCGGAAGTCGGGCGGCGGTGTTTTATAGATCCTGCCGATACAAGCGCTGTTCGTTTACATACATGTGAGTGTTTTACCATTTATAATAAACGTGCATCCATACATACTTCACTATGGTGGCTATTATTCTTTCATGACCACTGTTGGATTGCGGATTGCCCGGGTTTATATGCTGCGGTGTCTGTCATCTTGCTGGTCTGAGGGGAGTCCTCCTGCTGAGTGGAGTGGAGTGGTCTGAGTGGAGTTGCCAAGGGTCCTGGTTTGAGCTGGTTGGATAAACTCTCATGAGTGATATATGCCTGATTACAGCCATCATCTGGTAAGCGCATTAGCGTGATTTATTCCCAGCACGGTGGAAAGACCATTATTTAGTGGTGGAGGATTCAGTCCCTGAATATTATTTATTCACCTTTGGACTCTTTATTTATTTATTTTTGGACTTTTTGTTTTTTACTTATTCATTGCATTAATCCGGAGTCACTTCTACTGATTTGTTGAATGCACTATATTTTGTGTATAAAGTCCCGTACACACGCACCGATTGTTGGCCGACCGATCGGCCGTCTTTTGTCCAGTGTTGTTGTGTTGGTGGAAATGTGCTCTAGACTGCACACGAATTTTCTCGGCCAACAACAACCAACTGCAAAAGTGATGTCATGTGCTGGTTTACTTTTCGTGTGTTTTTTCTTCTCTGAGCATGCCCAGTCTTGATCATCACATTTTTGTTGGCCGAATTCTGTACTGACTGAGGAACAATCAGCCGTTCTGCTGACGGCCAACAAAAATTTTATAGCCTGCACACCAGATTTTGTTCGGCCGAAAAGTCGCAGTCGGTTGTCGGAAGCATCATACTAACAAGCCGACAATCGGCCGATCGGACGTTGGCCGAAAATTTACGGCCAACAATCGGTGCGTGTGTACGGGCCTTTAGTCACCAATTTTTTGATTAGTCACCAATTTGATAGTTCATTGCTATCTCTTAGAGATAATTTTCACTTTATTGTTTTATTACATGCTCTCTGTCTAATTCGCTGTCTCTGCTTGCTGGACCAGGAGGATATTGGACGAAGTAAGAAGGATTTGGAAGAGGAGGAGGGTTGAAGGTGACAACTGCATTATCCAGTGACTGAGAGCATACTTGACAACTTTTTCGTCCCCAGTCCCAGCAAGGTATCCTACCTTTGATAACGTCACAGGAAGTGACGAAACGCGTCAACTTTGGAACGCACGGCGTGACGCAACCACGCAGCTGGAACGCAAGCCGTAACACTCCGCTCGCCACTCTGCAAGTCAGCAGTTGTATGTCACTCAGCGTGTATATTGATGTTTTTAACACCCATGGATGAGAAATAAACTATTTTAATTTTACTACACTATTGGAGCAATTCTTTCTTTGCGTACCCTGGCCCCACACTGATGAGAGGAAAAAGGTGAGGAGGAATCCTTTCTTTACCCCATTGCAGAAGCGGCACAAGGGAATCCATCTTAGCTCTGAGGGCCTACAAGCGGGATAGGTCTTAGTGCTATATGGCACATAAGACCCATTACTTCTGGTAAGTGACCCATCTTTACAATATCACTGGAAAAAGGAACCTATGCCACCTAAGTTACGAGTCGTATTGGATAATTTAAGCACTGAGCACCTGCACTTTGATTTAAAGACTGGAAGATTTTCATAATAAGGAACTATTTGGACTCTATTAACCATTGTCACTAATGTTGATGGACTTCTCAACCTATTGCACTCTACTTAATTAACTATTTATTATTTATTTATTTATTTTTTATTATATATTTTTTAACATTTATTTGCACTATTGCCATATTTATTGATCATTGCACTAATTTATGGTTCAACACTTGAATACCCACCTGTATAGTGCATACATTATGCGACCTTTGCTTTGATATACATTGATTTATTTATTCATACTAACAATTGTTTGCACATTAATTTATCACCACAAGTATATTTATACAATTTATTTATTTATTTGAATATTGCACTAAGTACCATTAGCAAGCGCTGTAGCTAGTCTTGACCCATAAGACTATTCTTGACCCTGCAGGGACTGCCCATTTGTGGCCCCTATCCCTGCAAATGAATGCCTTTTTGAGTTTCTGCACATGTGAAATAATTTAAACAAAGTTGATGTTGTGATCCAGTGACATGGCCAAGGATAACGCATCAGCGAGACAGAAAGTAGAGATGTGGGGTTATCCCAGCAAATCCGGGACAGTTGACAAATATGTTTATAGCCAAATTAGCTGTCTCTGCCTGCTGGACCTAGAGAATATTGGATGGAGTAAGAAGGACCTGAAAGAGGTGTGTGTGTGTGTGTGTGTGGGGGGGGGGGGGGTCGAATTGGAAAGCTGCATTGTTCAGGAACTGAGAGCATACTTCACAACTTATTCGTCGCAGTCCCTACAGGGACTGCCCATTTGTGGCACCAATGACTGCAATTAATGCCTTTTTGAGTGTCCTGCATATGTGCAATAACTTAAACAAAGTTGATGCTGTGATCCAGGGACATGGCCGGGATAAATCATCGGCGAGACAGAAGGTAGAGATGTTGGGCTATCCTAGCAAATCCGGGACAGTTGGTAAATATGTTCTCAGTCTTATTAGCTGTCTCTGCTTGCTGGACCAGGAGGATATTGGAGTAAGAAGGATTTTGTAGAGAAGGGGGTTGAAAGTGACACCTGCATCCTGCAGTGAATGAGAGCATACTTGATAACATTTTCGTCCCAGTCCCTGCAGGGACTACCCATTTGTGGCCCCAATCCTCGCAATGAATGCCTTTTTATATTGCTGCAAATGTGCAGTAACCTAAACAAAGTTGATGCTGTGATCCAGGGACATGGCCAGGGATAAAGCATCGGCGAGACAGAAGGTAGAGATGTGGGGCTATCCCTGCAAATCCGGGACAGTTGGCAAATATGTTTAGCACCCTACAGGTAGAGGCTAGGTAAAGTATAGTGGACCTTGGCTGCTTAACAGCAGGGCCATGATTTCAGCTGGACTGTCATGTCTCCCAGGTGAGGTTACTGAGAGAGGGAGTCTCCCCACTGGCTCTGTGAGAGGTTTCTAATAGGGCAGTGAAGGAGACCCAATCAGTGGCTCAGTCAGGCTTGTATCTACCCCAGAAGGCAGATTCTGCCTCAGAGGATTCTGGGAGTGGGTATAAGTTTGAAGGGAACGCATAACGCAGGGTCTTTGGCGGGAAGCAGAGTCCCAGGAGGGAGAGTACGGCTGTCTCTCCTCCTGTCAGAGGAAGCGGGTGTCTCGGTTGGCAGCCTGGGAATCCAAAGAGTGTGAAGCTGAGCTGCAGAGGGGATCCGGTGTGCCGAGAACCAGCGTAGAGAGAGAGGGGTCCAGTTTCAGGAAAGCCTACAAAGGTCGTGAGTAGTGTTGAGCGAACACGGACTGTATTATTCGTGTTCGTACCGAATAATTGGATTTTTTGTACCCGAACACGGACACGGACACTTTACTGTATGTTCGGGTAAAAATCCGTGTTCGGTCGTTTTATTTCCGGGTTTTGCATGCTTTGGCGCTCTTTTCATGGCGGGCTTTCAACAGCCAATCAACAATCGTTTAACTGGTGTGCCTTAAGCCATCCCAGCCATGCCTGCAAATGTCTCAGTAGCTGTGATTGGCCGTCTGAAGCATGTGACCAAGTCTTTATAAGTTCGAGGCAGCCGCAGCGGCGTCATTATGCTGCTTAGATTCAGGGACAGAGCACACATCAACGTGCTGGCTGCTGATTAGGGAAAGATAGGCAGGAAAAAACCATTTGTGTCCGGATAGAATTGAGGGACAGGTCGGAGTGTTTAGGCAGGGCGAGTTGTAGGCATTTTAGGGATAGAGTCTGCTGAATTATAGGGTCAGTGTCTTCTACAAACTACAATCGATATTGCTGTGTGGGGGGTGGGGTCTGCACTCAATCCTGATCTACGATCTCTTCTCAATCCTGTTAGGGACAGAGTCTGCTGAATTTTAGGGAAACTGTGTTCTACAAACTACAATCGATATTGCTGTGTGGTGTGGGATAGGAGATAGGCAGGTGTCAGTGATCCACATCCATTTTTCTGTGTGTGAGCTGCAGTGAACACAATCTTTTTGGGCTGCAGTGAACACAATCTTTTTGGGCTGCAGTGAACACAATCTTTTTGGGCTGCAGTGAACACAATCTTTTTGGGCTGCAGTGAACACAATCTTTTTGGGGTGCAGTGAACAAAATCTTTTTGGGGTGCAGTGAACACAATCCTTTTTGGTGTGCAGTGAACACAATCTTTGTGGGGTGCAGTGAACAAAATCCTTTGTGGGGTGCAGTGAACACAATCTTTTTGGGGTGCAGTGAACAAAATCCTTTTTGGGGTGCAGTGAACAACATCCTTTTTGGGGTGCAGTGAACACAATCTTTTTGGGGTGCAGTGAACAAAATCCTTTGTGGGGTGCAGTGAACACAATCTTTTTGGGGTGCAGTGAACACAATCTTTTTGGGGTGGAGTGAACAACATCCTTTTTGGGGTGCAGTGAACAAAATCCTTTTTGGGGTGCAGTGAACAAAATCATTTTTGGGGTGCAGTGAACACAATCTTTTTGGGGTGCAGTGAACACAATCTTTGTGGGGTGCAGTGAACACAATCTTTTTGGGGTGGAGTGAACAACATCCTTTTTGGGGTGCAGTGAACAACATCCTTTTTGGGGTGCAGTGAACACAATCTTTTTGGGGTGCAGTGAACACAATCTTTGTGGGGTACAGTGAACAGAATCTTTGTGGGGTGCAGTGAACACAATCTTTGGGGGGTACAGTGAACACAATCTTTGTGAGGTGCAGTGAACACAATCTTTGTGGGGTGCAGTGAACACAATCATTGTGGGGTGCAGTGAACTCAATCTTTGTGGGGTACAGTGAACACAATCTCATACTGAAGGTTTGAGGGTGCTGCCTGTTCCATACTCCCCCTACTCCTCATCTAGCCTTTTAGGGGTACAAACAATAGTAATTGGGGCCTAGTGTGGTTGTGTACGTGTGATATACATACACTTTTTTGGGATCATATTTTCTATTCCGCTATTTAATCAAAAACCTTTGGGGATCAGTTAAATTGGGGGATAGTCTGTGTTGGTACGTGTGAGAGAGATCCACCTTTCCAAGTTGTTGAGGTTCATCTCATACTTCTGAAGGTTTGAGGGTGCTGCCTGTTCCATACTCCCCCTACTCCTAGCCTTTTAGGGGTACAAACAATAGTAATTGGGGCCTAGTGTGGTTGTGTACGTGTGATATACATACACTTTTTTGGGATCATATTTTCTATTCCGCTATTTAATCAAAAACCTTTGGGGATCAGTTAAATTGGGGGATAGTCTGTGTTGGTACGTGTGAGAGAGATCCACCTTTCCAAGTTGTTGGGGTTCATCTCATACTTCTGAAGGTTTGAGGGTGCTGCCTGTTCCATACTCCCCCCTACTCCTAGCCTTTTAGGGGTACAAACAATAGTAATTGGGGCCTAGTGTGGTTGTGTACGTGTGATATACATACACTTTTTTGGGATCATATTTTCTATTCCGCTATTTAATCAAAAACCTTTGGGGATCAGTTAAATTGGGGGATAGTCTGTGTTGGTACGTGTGAGAGAGATCCACCTTTCCAAGTTGTTGGGGTTCATCTCATACTTCTGAAGGTTTGAGGGTGCTGCCTGTTCCATACTCCCCCTACTCCTAGCCTTTTAGGGGTACAAACAATAGTAATTGGGGCCTAGTGTGGTTGTGTACGTGTGATATACATACACTTTTTTGGGATCATATTTTCTATTCCGCTATTTAATCAAAAACCTTTGGGGATCAGTTAAATTGGGGGATAGTCTGTGTTGGTACGTGTGAGAGAGATCCACCTTTCCAAGTTGTTGGGGTTCATCTCATACTTCTGAAGGTTTGAGGGTGCTGCCTGTTCCATACTCCCCCTACTCCTAGCCTTTTAGGGGTACAAACAATAGTAATTGGGGCCTAGTGTGGTTGTGTACGTGTGATATACATACACTTTTTTGGGATCATATTTTCTATTCCGCTATTTAATCAAAAACCTTTGGGGATCAGTTAAATTGGGGGATAGTCTGTGTTGGTACGTGTGAGAGAGATCCACCTTTCCAAGTTGTTGGGGTTCATCTCATACTTCTGAAGGTTTGAGGGTGCTGCCTGTTCCATACTCCCCCTACTCCTAGCCTTTTAGGGGTACAAACAATAGTAATTGGGGCCTAGTGTGGTTGTGTACGTGTGATATACATACACTTTTTTGGGATCATATTTTCTATTCCGCTATTTAATCAAAAACCTTTGGGGATCAGTTAAATTGGGGGATAGTCTGTGTTGGTACGTGTGAGAGAGATCCACCTTTCCAAGTTGTTGGGGTTCATCTCATACTTCTGAAGGTTTGAGGGTGCTGCCTGTTCCATACTCCCCCTACTCCTAGCCTTTTAGGGGTACAAACAATAGTAATTGGGGCCTAGTGTGGTTGTGTACGTGTGATATACATACACTTTTTTTGGATCATATTTTCTATTCCGCTATTTAATCAAAAACCTTTGGGGATCAGTTAAATTGGGGGATAGTCTGTGTTGGTACGTGTGAGAGAGATCCACCTTTCCAAGTTGTTGGGGTTCATCTCATACTTCTGAAGGTTTGAGGGTGCTGCCTGTTCCATACTCCCCCTACTCCTAGCCTTTTAGGGGTACAAACAATAGTAATTGGGGCCTAGTGTGGTTGTGTACGTGTGATATACATACACTTTTTTGGGATCATATTTTCTATTCCGCTATTTAATCAAAAACCTTTGGGGATCAGTTAAATTGGGGGATAGTCTGTGTTGGTACGTGTGAGAGAGATCCACCTTTCCAAGTTGTTGGGGTTCATCTCATACTTCTGAAGGTTTGAGGGTGCTGCCTGTTCCATACCCCCCCTACTCCTAGCCTTTTAGGGGTACAAACAATAGTAATTGGGGCCTAGTGTGGTTGTGTACGTGTGATATACATACACTTTTTTGGGATCATATTTTCTATTCCGCTATTTAATCAAAAACCTTTGGGGATCAGTTAAATTGGGGGATAGTCTGTGTTGGTACGTGTGAGAGAGATCCACCTTTCCAAGTTGTTGGGGTTCATCTCATACTTCTGAAGGTTTGAGGGTGCTGCCTGTTCCATACCCCCCCTACTCCTAGCCTTTTAGGGGTACAAACAATAGTAATTGGGGCCTAGTGTGGTTGTGTACGTGTGATATACATACACTTTTTTTGATCATATTTCCTATTCCGCTATTCAATAAAAACCTTTGAGGATCAATTGAATTGCGGGATAGTCTGTGTCGGTACGTGTGAGAGAGATCCACCTTTCCAAGTTGTTGGGGTTCATCTCATACTTCTGAAGGTTTGAGGGTGCTGCCTGTTCCATACCCCCCCTACTCCTCATCTAGCCTTTTAGGGGTACAAACAATAGTAATTGGGGCCTAGTGTGGTTGTGTACGTGCGAGATACATACACTTTTTTTGATCATATTTCCTATTCCGCTATTCAATAAAAACCTTTGAGGATCAATTGAATTGCGGGATAGTCTGTGTCGGTACGTGTGAGAGAGATCCACCTTTCCAAGTTGTTGGGGTTCATCTCATACTTCTGAAGGTTTGAGGGTGCTGCCTGTTCCATACCCCCCCTACTCCTCATCTAGCCTTTTAGGGGTACAAACAATAGTAATTGGGGCCTAGTGTGGTTGTGTACGTGCGAGATACATACACTTTTTTTGATCATATTTCCTATTCCGCTATTCAATAAAAACCTTTGAGGATCAATTGAATTGCGGGATAGTCTGTGTCGGTACGTGTGAGAGAGATCCACCTTTCCAAGTTGTTGGGGTTCATCTCATACTTCTGAAGGTTTGAGGGTGCTGCCTGTTCCATACCCCCCCTACTCCTCATCTAGCCTTTTAGGGGTACAAACAATAGTAATTGGGGCCTAGTGTGGTTGTGTACGTGCGAGATACATACACTTTTTTTGATCATATTTCCTATTCCGCTATTCAATAAAAACCTTTGAGGATCAATTGAATTGCGGGATAGTCTGTGTCGGTACGTGTGAGAGAGATCCACCTTTCCAAGTTGTTGGGGTTCATCTCATACTTCTGAAGGTTTGAGGGTGCTGCCTGTTCCATACCCCCCCTACTCCTCATCTAGCCTTTTAGGGGTACAAACAATAGTAATTGGGGCCTAGTGTGGTTGTGTACGTGCGAGATACATACACTTTTTTTGATCATATTTCCTATTCCGCTATTCAATAAAAACCTTTGAGGATCAATTGAATTGCGGGATAGTCTGTGTCGGTACGTGTGAGAGAGATCCACCTTTCCAAGTTGTTGGGGTTCATCTCATACTTCTGAAGGTTTGAGGGTGCTGCCTGTTCCATACCCCCCCTACTCCTCATCTAGCCTTTTAGGGGTACAAACAATAGTAATTGGGGCCTAGTGTGGTTGTGTACGTGCGAGATACATACACTTTTTTTGATCATATTTCCTATTCCGCTATTCAATAAAAACCTTTGAGGATCAATTGAATTGCGGGATAGTCTGTGTCGGTACGTGTGAGAGAGATCCACCTTTCCAAGTTGTTGGGGTTCATCTCATACTTCTGAAGGTTTGAGGGTGCTGCCTGTTCCATACCCCCCCTACTCCTCATCTAGCCTTTTAGGGGTACAAACAATAGTAATTGGGGCCTAGTGTGGTTGTGTACGTGCGAGATACATACACTTTTTTTGATCATATTTCCTATTCCGCTATTCAATAAAAACCTTTGAGGATCAATTGAATTGCGGGATAGTCTGTGTCGGTACGTGTGAGAGAGATCCACCTTTCCAAGTTGTTGGGGTTCATCTCATACTTCTGAAGGTTTGAGGGTGCTGCCTGTTCCATACCCCCCCTACTCCTCATCTAGCCTTTTAGGGGTACAAACAATAGTAATTGGGGCCTAGTGTGGTTGTGTACGTGCGAGATACATACACTTTTTTTGATCATATTTCCTATTCCGCTATTCAATAAAAACCTTTGAGGATCAATTGAATTGCGGGATAGTCTGTGTCGGTACGTGTGAGAGAGATCCACCTTTCCAAGTTGTTGGGGTTCATCTCATACTTCTGAAGGTTTGAGGGTGCTGCCTGTTCCATACCCCCCCTACTCCTCATCTAGCCTTTTAGGGGTACAAACAATAGTAATTGGGGCCTAGTGTGGTTGTGTACGTGCGAGATACATACACTTTTTTTGATCATATTTCCTATTCCGCTATTCAATAAAAACCTTTGAGGATCAATTGAATTGCGGGATAGTCTGTGTCGGTACGTGTGAGAGAGATCCACCTTTCCAAGTTGTTGGGGTTCATCTCATACTTCTGAAGGTTTGAGGGTGCTGCCTGTTCCATACCCCCCCTACTCCTCATCTAGCCTTTTAGGGGTACAAACAATAGTAATTGGGGCCTAGTGTGGTTGTGTACGTGCGAGATACATACACTTTTTTTGATCATATTTCCTATTCCGCTATTCAATAAAAACCTTTGAGGATCAATTGAATTGCGGGATAGTCTGTGTCGGTACGTGTGAGAGAGATCCACCTTTCCAAGTTGTTGGGGTTCATCTCATACTTCTGAAGGTTTGAGGGTGCTGCCTGTTCCATACTCCCCCTACTCCTCATCTAGCCTTTTAGGGGTACAAACAATAGTAATTGGGGCCTAGTGTGGTTGTGTACGTGTGAGATACATACACTTTTTTTGATCATATTTCCTATTCCGCTATTCAATAAAAACCTTTGAGGATCAATTGAATTGCGGGATAGTCTGTGTCGGTACGTGTGAGAGAGATCCACCTTTCCAAGTTGTTGGGGTTCATCTCATACTTCTGAAGGTTTGAGGGTGCTGCCTGTTCCATACCCCCCCTACTCCTCATCTAGCCTTTTAGGGGTACAAACAATAGTAATTGGGGCCTAGTGTGGTTGTGTACGTGCGAGATACATACACTTTTTTTGATCATATTTCCTATTCCGCTATTCAATAAAAACCTTTGAGGATCAATTGAATTGCGGGATAGTCTGTGTCGGTACGTGTGAGAGAGATCCACCTTTCCAAGTTGTTGGGGTTCATCTCATACTTCTGAAGGTTTGAGGGTGCTGCCTGTTCCATACTCCCCCTACTCCTCATCTAGCCTTTTAGGGGTACAAACAATAGTAATTGGGGCCTAGTGTGGTTGTGTACGTGTGATATACATACACTTTTTTTGGATCATATTTTCTATTCCGCTATTCAATAAAAACCTTTCTAGGGCAAGATCTTAAATTACAGAAATATGAGGAGACCGTCAAATAAGGGCCGTGGCCTGGGTCGTGGTGCTGCTGGTAGAGCTCCTGTTGCAAGGAGAGGACATGGTCGATCTGTGCCAGCTACACGCACAAGTGAAACACCTTCCTCAAGTGTGAGTAGGCGACAGAACCTGCATCAGTATTTGGTAGGGCATCAAACGCCCCTAGAAGTGATGAGGCCAGAACAAGTTGAGGCGATAGTAGATTGGTTTGCTGCTGACAGTGCCTCCAGTTCCTTCACATTGTCTCCCACCCAGTCTACTGCAGAAAGGTCAGAGTTGGCACCTGCAGCCAATGTCCAACCGTCTTTCACCTCACCCCCTTGCAAATCAGGCCAGCAGTCTGAGCCCCAAGCCATACAGCAGTCTCTTATTCTTTTTGAGGACTCTGTCAGCAGGGTTTCCCAGGGCCATCCACCTAGCCCTGCCCCAGAAGTGGAAGAGATTGAGTGCAGCGATGCCCAACCACTTATTTCTCAAGATGAGTACATGCAAGGATCATCGCAGCACGTCTCCGATGATGACGAAACGCAGGTGCCAACTGCTGCGGCGTTCAGCATTGTGGAGACCGACAAGGAGGGCAGGGGTGAAGACTGGGTGGAAGATGATGTGGAGGACGATGAGGTCCTCGACCCCACATGGAATGAACGTCATGCAGGTGAACTGAGTAGTTTGGAGGAAGAGGCGGTGGTCGCACAGAGCCACCAGCACAGCAGAAGAGGGAGCAGGGTGCAGAAGCGGAGCGGCCGTGCCCTAGACACTACGCCCGCTACTGCCCAACGCAGCAAGGGAACGAGCGCACCAAAGTCAGCTCAAAGGAGTTCTCTAGCGTGGAAGTTCTTTAGAAAATGTGCTGATGACAGGACACGAGTGGTTTGCACCCTGTGCAATCAGAGCTTGAAGCGAGGCATGAACCTTCTCAACCTGAGCACAACCTGCATGATCAGGCATCTAAGTGCAAAGCACGAGCTGCAGTGGAGTACACACCTTCAAAACCAAGAAACGTCTCTGGCTCATCCTGCTTCCTCTTCTGCTGCAGTCTCGGCCGCTCCAGCCACATCTGTAGTGATACCGGCACCTGCCACCCCGCAAACAGACGATCTGTCAGCAACACCACCACCTGGTTCACCAACAACCATCTCCACAATGTCCCGTGGAAGCGTTCAGCTTTCCATCTCCCAAACACTTGAGAGGAAGAGGAAGTACCCCCCTACCCACCCGCGATCCCTGGCCCTGAATGCCAGCATTTCAAAATTATTGGCCTTTGAAATGCTGTCATTCCGTCTGGTGGAGACGCACAGTTTTAAAAACCTTATGTCGGTGGCTGTCCCACAGTACGTCGTGCCCAGCCGCCACTACTTTTCCAGGCAAGCCATCCCTTCCCTGCACAACCAAGTGGGGGAAAAAATCAGGTGTGCACTGCGCAACGCCATCTGTGCCAAGGTCCACCTAACTACGGATACGTGGACCAGTAAGCACGGTCAGGGGCGTTATATCTCCCTAACGGCACACTGGGTAAATGCAGTGGCGGATGGGCCTGAGGCGGATAGCAATTTGGCGCATGTCCTTCCACCACCGAGGATTGCAGGGCGCTTCAGTTTGCCTCCTGTTCCTAACTCCTCCTACTCCGCTTCCTCATCCTCTACCGCCTCCTCATCCGGACAGCGTAACACCTTCACCACCAACTTCAGCACGGCCAGGGGTAAACGACAGCAGGCAGTTTTACAACTTGCCTGTTTGGGGGACAAACCACACACCGCGCAGGAGTTGTGGAGGAGCATGGAACAGCAGACAAATGAGTGGTTGCTGCCAGCGAGCCTCAAGCCCGGCCTGGTGGTGTGCGATAACGGGCGAAATCTCATAGCAGCTCTGGGCCTAGCCGGTTTGACGCACATCCCTTGCCTGGCGCATGTGCTGAATTTGGTGGTGCAGAGGTTCCTTAAAAACTACCCCGATATGTCAGAGCTGCTGCAGAAAGTGCGGGCCGTTTGTGCGCACTTTCGGCGTTCTCACCCTGCTGCTGCTCGCCTGGCAGCGCTGCAGCGTAACTTCGGCCTTCCCGCTCACCGCCTCATATGTGACGTGCCCACAAGGTGGAACTCCACCTTGCACATGCTGGAAAGACTGTGCGAGCAGCAGCAGGCCATAGTGGAGTTTCAGCTGCAGCACGCACGCGTGAGTCGCTCTGCGGAACAGCACCACTTCACCACCAATAACTGGGCCTCCATGCGAGACCTGTGTGCCTTGTTGCGCTGTTTTGAGTACTCCACCAACATGGCCAGTGGCAATGACGCCGTTCTCAGCTTAACTATCCCACTTCTATGCCTCCTTGAAAAAACAATTCGGGCGATGATGGAAGAGGATGTGGCACAGGATGAGGAGGAGGAGGAGGATGAAGAGGTAACATTTCCAAGGCTTTCAGGGCAGTCATTCGCAAGGGGCTCCGAGGGTGGGTTCCTGCACACGCAAACGCCAGGGACGCAATTGTCCAGCAGGGGCACAGTTCTGGAGGATGAGGAGGATGAGGAGGAGGAGGAGCTGGAGGAGGAGATGGAACCATGTTCACAGCAGGGTGGCACCCAGGCCAGCTCATGGCCATCACTGGTGCGTGGCTGGGGGGATACAGAGGACACGGACCATACACCTCCCACAGAGGACAGCCTTTCGTTGCCTCTGGGCAGCCTGGCACACATGAGCGATTACATGCTGCAGTGTCTCCACAACGACCGCCGAGTTGCCCACATTCTAACTTGTGCTGATTACTGGGTGGCCACGCTGCTGGATCCCCGTTACAAGGACAACGTACCGTCCTTAATTCACTCACTGGAGCGCGATCGCAAGATGCGTGAGTACAAGCGCACGCTGGTAGACGCCATGCTGCTGGCATTCCCATCTGACAGCGGGGCCACAGTGGAAGCACAAGGCAGAGGAGGAGGAGGAGGAGGTCGCCAACGCAACCAGGGCACCGCCAGCACCTCAGAAGGCAGGGTTAGCATGGCCGAAATGTGGAAAAGCTTTGTCAGCACGCCACAACAAACAGCAGCACCAGCAGCTCAGATGGAACGTCTTAGCAGGAGGCAGCATTTTACCAACATGGTGGAGCAGTATGTGTGCACACGCCTACATGTAGTGAATGACGGGTCTGCCCCCTTCAACTTCTGGGTCTCCAAATTGGGCACATGGCCTGAGCTTGCCCTTTACGCCTTGGAGGTGCTGGCGTGCCCTGCAGCCAGTGTATTATCTGAACGGGTATTTAGCACGGCTGGGGGCGTTATAACAGACAAGCGCAGCCGCCTGTCCAGAGACAATGTGGACAAGCTCACGTTCATTAAAATGAACCAGGCATGGATCCCACGGGACTTTTCCGTACCTTATGCAGAATAGCAATGGATACCGACCTTACCCACCCATTGTTCCATTTTTGCTCTTTCTCACTCTTTTGGGGTGTACCCTCATTTAAAATTTGTGAAAAGAAGCAGTGTTGGCTACCTCGTCCTCCTCCTCAGGGCCAGATTAATGTAGGGGCTATTGGAGCTGCAGCTCCAGGCCCCTACCTTTTATATAGGCCCCGGGTTGGCCATATTCACTGTTACCGCTCTTCTGTCACTTGTAAACACAGAAGTCTGGCTTCTATGCTCGCTTCCCCAGGCAGCACCCTCAGAACCTCCCCACACAGCGTGAAGGCCGGACAAGGAGGGACAGTTGGCGATGCATGGATGTGTTTATGGGCTTCAGAGACAGCATCCCATGTTGAATTAGGCATGCATGGCTGCACCCTTCCTCCTCTGGGTGCATGGCAAGGCACGGCCCTAAGGCCCTTCAAAATCCTCAGCACCAAGCCCATGATGCTGTTAATCCGGCCCTGGTCCTCCTCCACCGCCGCTTCCACCTACACCGCCCATAGGTGTGCGCAGCCTATTGCATTAAGGTGTGCACCCCAAAGTTGAAATACACATGCATGTGTTTGCCAGCAGGGAGAGTAATGTATCGGGGCCATGTACCTGTAGGCAAGGAGAAATAGAGCAGAGCAGGTCCCAGGGAGATCTTTCCCATCTCCTCACTGGCAATGCTATGTGCCCTAGGTGATTAGGGTGTGCCCAGGCACACCCAGCACACCCTGTGCGCACGCCTATGTCACCGCCACATCCACCACCACCTCAACCTCCCTCCTACTCCATATGGGCCTCGTCCTTCAGAGATGAAGAAGAACATTGTTTTATTTTTCTGTTTTTTTTTGTTGTTTTAAGTTATTTCCCTATCCACATTTGTTTGCAGAGCACTTGCCATGCTCTTAATTACGTTTTGCTGCCATTTGCAGCACTCTAGCCCTTTCCTTTGGTGTTTTAGAGCCATTTTAGTGCCTTAAAGTTCGGGTCCCCATTGACTTCAATGGGGTTCGGTGTCCGGGAAAAGTTCGGTAAAAGTCCGGGACACGGACCCGGACTTTTTTTTAAAGTTCGGCCGAACCCGTCGAACACGGACATCTAGGTGTCCGCTCAACCCTAGTCGTGAGTACTGCGGATTGCCCCTGGGGGTCTGGGAGTCAGAGGGGACCACTCCGGAGAAGGTTCTAGGGATCCAGGAGTCAGCTAGCTGTTAAAGGGGGTGCCTGGTCAGAGGGCCCTGAAGTATTAGAGAGGGTACCTAGGTAGAGGACCCTGAAGTGTTAAAGGGGGCGTAGTTTGGACCCTGAAGAGTCAGTGTACAGTGGGAAGTGTACAAGGTTAAGAGTTGCAGCAGCACAAGTATCTACACAGAGCTACCTCAGCCAGTGCAGGGTTGGAGGGAGCTGTTCAGTGTCAGGAGTTGAGTGTTCTACAGTCCTGGATCTTCTGAGTTAAAGTTGAGGTTCCAGCACAGTTTCAGTACTACAGTATCTATAGGCATCAGGAAGCGCTGGTTGGCATTCAGCTGGCGTCAAGACAGCGCCAACAGGCATTTTTCTTCAAGTGTCCCAAAGTGTACCTAGTTGAAACAGAGGAATATCCCACTTATTCCCTTCTCCCATCCCCTAAATACAATAAAACAAAACAAACCAAAGATGCCAGAATGGTCATTGTCTAAGTTCTCACACCTGGGTTCACAACTCAAAAGTGTTGGAGGTGTCTCCGGTAACAATGGCAGACCCACATCAGGCACAAGGCCTGGAAAAACTGCTACATATGTTCTCAGTCTAATTCGCTGTCTCTGCCTGCTGGACCAGGAGGATATTGGACGGAGTAAGAAGGATTTGGAAGAGGTAGGGGTTGAAGGTGACAACTGCATCCTTCAGGGACTGAGAGCATACTTGACAACATTTTTATCTCAGTCCTTGTGACCGGGTCACCACACCCCGAACATATCATACCCTCTGTCTGTGCAGTTCCTGCCCAGATCATCCACAGTTTCCAGGTGGTCCCACCTCTAATTATGTGGGAACTGCTGATTTGTAGCCATGCTACCATTTTTTAATCTACTGCACATGCTCAGTCACTTAGATAGGGTTGATGCTGCAATCTTGGGAGGCAGCCCTGGAGATGGCATCATCAGGACAAAGCACCTAGATGTCTTGGCAAATCTGGAACATTTGGCATCCATCATGTGACCACTGTGTGCTGTGGCTGCCCCTGCATGCCCTGTGAAGAGAACCGTAGCTAGAAGTTTAGGAGGGATAGTATCCCTTTTAAGATGGTCTCTGCCCTGTCTCCAGCCAATTTGGGCTGGATTTCATCTCCCCTTGTAGGGTAGATACTGTATAAACCGGTGGTGGAGCTGCTAGTGGTGTGGTGTTTGGAAAGAACAGAACCATGGAGAGCTCCAGGAGGTGGTGGTAAGCAGCCATGTATTTCTTCCCAGCCAGCATACCTCAACTTAGGGCCAGACTCAGTCATGGGAGAGGGTGATGTTGTGAGAGCAGCCTATAGCAAGGACTTAGAATCAGACCACTGATGACCAAATACCTCATAGCAGGAAAATGTGATGTTCTGTTGAGGATGTCAATGAGGGCACCATAAATCCATAATTTGAACCCTGTTGCCTTTTAGTAAAGCATTCAGAAAAGGAAGTCTCTTGACTAGACATTCTGTGAATGGGCGAGCTTGGAGGAGTGTGATGCTGTACATGGCGTAGAGGGTTTTGACACCCTTGCGCCCCTTATACACATTGCATGGCAACTGTTTGCTATATTTTCCTGTGGCCCTTAGGGTGTAAGACAAAGAAAGAAGGAAACTGCCTCTGTTCAAAAAGTAGGTAAGGGAGACTAGTATAGGAAGCAAAGTGGCCCTTTGAGTTTCCATATTTATACAAGGGAACTGGTTCCGTCAACCATGGACTGTAAAGTTGTGATCCAGTTGGAGCATCTGGACATGTACAACCTGGCTGGCCCTGAGGCCCCAAGATGGCAACGAGCTCCATCACAGATGCCAATCAGTGACTATCAGTAATGCCTGCCAGTGCCCATCAGAGATGCCAATCAGTGCCCATCAGTGATGCCTGTTAGTGCCTGTCACAGATGCCAATCAGTGCCCATTAGAGATGCCTGTCAGTGCCTCCTCATCAGTGCTGCCTATCAGTGCAATCTATCAGTGCCCATCAGTGCTGCCTTACAGTGCCCATCAGTGCCACCTATCATTGCTCATCAGTGCCGCCTATCAGTGCCACCTATCATTGCCCATCAGTGCCGTCTATCATTGCCCAACAGTGCCACCTATCATTTCCCATCAGTGCCGCTTATCAGTGCTCATCAGTGACACCTATCATTGCCCATCAGTGACACCTATCATTGCCCATCAATGCAGCCTATCAGTGCCCATAAGTGCTGCATATCAGTGCAGCCTAACCGTGCCCATCAGTGCCGCCCATCAGTGCCGTCTATCAGCACCCATCAGTGCTGCCTTATCTCTGCCCGTCAGTGCCACCTTATCAGTGCCACCTCATCAGTGGCCATCAGTGCTGTCTCATCAGTGCCTGTCAGTGAAGGAAAAACATACTTATTTACAAAATGTTATAACAGAAACGAAGAAACTTTTTTTTTTTTGGTTTAGCAAAAAATAAAAAAGCCAGTGGTGATAAAATACCACCAAAAGAAGCTCTATTTGTGGGAATTTTTTTTTTTACCAATTTCATATGGCTACAGTGTTGCATAACTGGGCAATTGCCATTCAAAGTGTGACAGCGCTGAAAGCTTAAAATTGGTTTGGGCAGGAAGGGGGTGAAAGTGGCCGGTATTGAAGGAGTTAAAGGGACAGTTTTTTTTTTGTTTTCCCTCAGGGTAAGGAGTGATTTTACCAGCCATAGAGATACTGGCCAACTGATAACCCTAATGGCACACAAGCTACAAGTTTAGTGCAAGGTTACAGACTATCCCCTGTTAGCAGGTGCTAATTGGAGTATTTCTGCGTAGATTATGTTCAGTACTTTTGGGTTTAAATCTATTTTCTGCTGTATAAGTGCACTGCAGAGGTGGTAGGTAAGGGTTAACTCTGCTGGCCAGGTTTTCCCAGGCTTTTCTGAAGAGTGCCGCCCTGAGCCCTCTGCTGGACAAAAACATATACTAAGGGAACTGAAACGAGGTCTTTGGCTTTCTGGGGACTGAAATGCTAAAATGTAAACTGCTACTCTGCCAAGTCACCACCCTTTGTGAGTCCAATCAGGGTTCCAATGGGTATGGACTTATATGAAGTTATGCTGCCAGTCATGGATTTACTACTCGTTAGAAGCTGTCCTAGCGAGACTATATTGCTGTTGCTAATAACTACCGTACTTGTGTCAAGTACTTATGCAACCAGCCAGCCAGGAAGTGAATGATCTGGTATGGGAGGACTCTGGCAGTGAAGGGGTTTAATGCTTTGGCCCCTTTTACAAGGGGAAAAGAGAAGTTAGAAAAAATACAGTACAAAGGTCCAATGAGCAGAGAAGCTGTCCTAGGGAGGCTATATTGTAATTGCTAATGACTACCGTACTTGTGTCAAGTGCTTAGGCAGCCAACCAGCCAGGAAGTGTATGATATGGTATGGGAGGACTCTGGTAGTGAAGGGGTTTGATGTTTTGGCCCCTTTTACAAGGGGAGAAGAGAAGCTAGAGAAAATATAGTGCAAAGGTCTAATGAGCAGAGAATATGTCCTAGGGAAGCCACATCGTTATTGCTAATGACTGCTATACTTGTATCAAGTGCTTAAGCAACCAGCCAGCCAGGAAGTGGATGATATGGTATGGGAGGACTCTGGTAGTGAAGGGGTTTGATGCTTTGGCCCCTTTTACAAGGGGAGAAGAGAAGATAGAGTACAGAGGTCCTATGAGCAGAGAAGCTGTCCTAGGGAGGCTATATTGTAATTGCTAATGACTACCATACTTGTGTCAAGAGCTTAAGCAGCCAACCAGCCAGGAAGTGGATGGTATGGTATGGGAGGACTCTGGTAGTTAAGGGGTTTGATGCTTTGGCCCCTTTTACAAGGGGAGAAGAAAAGTTAGAGTAAATACAGTACAAAGGTCTAATGAGCAGAGAAGCTGTCCTAGGGAGGCTATATTGTAATTGCTAATGACTACCATACTTGTGTCAAGTACTTAAGCAACCAACCAGCCAGGAAGTGGATGATATGGTATGGGAGGACTCTGGTAGTTAAGGGGTTTGATGTGTTGGCCCCTTTTACAAGGGGAGAAGAAAAGTTAGAGAAAATACAGTACAAAGGTCTAATGAGCAGAGAAGCTGTCCTAGGGAGGCTATATTGTAATTGCTAATGACTACCGTACTTGTGCAAAGTGCTTAAGCAGCCAACCAGCCTGGAAGTGGGTGACATGGTATGGGAGGACTCTGGTAGTGAAGGGATTTGATGCTTTGGCCCCATTGGGATTGTTCTTGTGGTACAGAGTTCCTAGGTGCCTAGCCTGGGAGTTACGAGTAATAAGTAAGGCCTTGGTAAAGGACAAACATAGGTTGGCAGGTATTGAGCTTCCTGTATCCAATAGCATCATGCAGATTATAGTCACTGGGAGTAAGATGAAGGAAGTGCTGAGTTGTTGGAGACCAGTACAAATTCCGGGGTACCGGCTCAGAAGTGCCACATACCTAGGGAGAGGTGAAGTCTAGCAGAAGTGCGTCCATAGTGCATATAAGTCAACAGTTTAGAAGTTTGGCCATGGATTACAAAGAGTTAACAAGGTTCTAGCTGAGGAGCCTCACTTTTAAGATGGAGTGCTGCCTTAAAGATGATTTCAGGAGACGGCAGCCTCAGCCCGCTATTGGGGGGCGCTAGTGAGAGCTTGCTCCAGGTCCCCGCAACTTGGGCGCAGTAAGCCCGGCCCACACCCCTGCACTGCTAGTGCTGCAGTGCAGATTAAGGAAGTGGGATGCAAATGCTTTGCAAAGCTCTTCCAATCTGCTTCTCCGGTAGTTGCATATTACAGGCACTGGTTTTAAGCACATCCTTCTCTGAAATCCCAGGCAGAGTTGAGGGGCCAAAAAAAATGTATGTGTCATTAGGGCAATAACACTGGGGGGAACTGATAGTAGCAAGGATTGAATTCGGGGAAAAGAAAAAGACTGGACGCGTGACAGGTCTTCTAGGGGGGAGACGTCTTAAAGTGACGGCAGCCGGAGCCTTGGACCGAAATTTTCTTGTGCCGACATTCCCGTCTGTCCCTGCGAACCCACAAGCGATCACACCTTGTGTTTGTACAGAGGCACTTCCCAAAACTTGGCGGGGCTTCAGTCCGCTCCACGGCTCGTAAAGGGCCTTTGAAATTTTGTGAAAAATATGCAAGGTATTTCAATAAAACAAAGCGCTGCAAATCACCGGATCTCATTTCACATAGCGGAGTGAAAAAAAAAAAAAGAAAAATGCTGCATTTCAGTGATTTTCCTTCAGGCTAACCTTCACCGTCCTAGATCTCATGTGCTGAGATGGCTGGAGAATATCACAGGAGACAGGTACTCTTTACCCTATTAACCGCTTCAATACCAGGCCAATTCTGGCATTCCTCTCCTACATTTATAAATCATCATTTTTTTTGCTACAAAATTAATCAGAACCCCAGAAAAAGTGAAATATATATATTTTTTTTTAGCAAAGGCCCTAGGGAATAAAATGGCAGTTGTTGTAATTTTTTATGTCACATGGTATTTGCGCAGCAATTTTTTAAACGCAGTTTATTTTGGTAAAAAAAACACTTTAATTATCCACTTCCGGACTGCACGCCACAGATATAAGTCGGTACTTTGACGTTAAATATCGGGGGTTATGGCAGAAGATAGCTGCCATAACCCCGGTATTTTTTTACTGGGCGGTCCTCTTTCTCCCTCTGACACCAACAATGGTGCACTATTCCTCCCCCTGATGCCAATGATGGAGCACTATTTCTCCCACTGACACCAATGATGGGGAACTATTCCTCCCCCTGACACCAGTGATGGCGCACTATTCCTCCCCCTGACACCAGTGATGGCGCACTATTCCTCCCCCTGATACCAATGATGGGGCACTATTCCTCCCCCTGATACCAATGATGGGGAACTATTCCTCCCCCTGACACCAGTGATGGCGCACTATTCCTCCCCCTGACACCAATGATGGGGCACTATTCCTCCCACTGATACCAATGATGCGGTATTATTCCTCCCACTGACACCAATGATGGGGCACTATTCCTCCCACTGACACCAATGATGACGCACTATTCCTCCCACTGATACCAATGATGGGGCACTATTCCTCCCATTGACACAAATGATGGTGCACTATTCCTCCCACTGACACCAATGATGGGGCACTATTCCTCCCACTGACACAAATGATGGCGCACTATTCCTCCCACTGACACCAATGATGGCGCACTATTCCTCCCACTGATACCAATGATGGGGTATTATTCCTCCCACTGACACCAATTATGGCGCACTATTCCTCCCACTGACACCAATGATGGGGCACTATTTCTCTCACTGACACCAATGATGGAGTACTATTCCTCCCACTGACACCAATGATGGGGCACTATTCCTCCCACTGACACCAACGATGGCGCACTATTCCTCCCACTGACCCCAATGATGGCGCACTATTCCTCCCACTGACACCAATGATGGCGCACTATTCCTCCCCCTGATACCAATGATGCGGTATTATTCCTCCAACTGACACCAATGATGAGGCACTATTCCTCCCACTGTCACCAATGATGGCGCAATTTTCCTCCCACTGACACCAATGATGGCGCACTATTCCTCCCATTGACACAAATGATGGTGCACTATTCCTCCCATTGACACAAATGATGGGGCACTATTCCTCCCACTGTCACCAATGATGGCGCAATATTCCTCCCACTGACACCAATGATGGCGCAACTATTCCTCCCATTGACACAAATGATGGTGCACTATTCCTCCCATTGACACAAATGATGGGGCACTATTCCTCCCACTGTCACCAATGATGGCGCAATATTCCTCCCACTGACACCAATGATGGCGCACTATTCCTCCCATTGACACAAATGATGGTGCACTATTCCTCCCATTGACACAAATGATGGGACACTATTCCTCCCACTGACACCAATGATGAGGCACTATTCCTCCCACTGATACCAATGATGAGGCACTATTCCTCCCACTGATACCAATGATGGGGCATTATTTCTCCCACTGACACCAATGATGGGGCACTATTTCTTCCACTGACACCAATGATGGGACACTATTCCTCCCACTGACACCAATGATGGGGTACTATTCCTCCTCCAACTGACTACATTTTGGCACATTTTGTATTCCAACTTGCCAGAATATGCCCCTCCCTTAAAGTCTTAAGGGCAGTAAAGTGGCCCTTTGTTTAGCAGGTTTGGAGACCCCTGGTACTAAACAAGTTGCTTGGAAACACAGGGAGTCCAGCTACTATCCAGGCGACATGTTTCTCAAACACTGACCAACCTGCATGCTAGCCCTTTATCTCAGCACCTTTTCTGTGATTGGCTGGAAGCTGGTGACTGTACACAGAGGGAAAGACCCGGTGCTGGAGCAATGTGACACCATGCACTACATTTATTCTTAATGGTGATTGGGCTCAAAGTATTAGGGGGACTAAAACTTTATCCCCCTGGGTAGACTTTATATGGGATATCTACTAGTAGTTAGTCACATTCAGCTAGACCTGTTCTGTAGTGTTGAAGATGTTTTTGTAGCTTCTTCAAGTCATTCTTCAGTAAAGGTTGGGGTATTTTCCTGATGCTCATTAGAACTGAAGAGTTGGCTTGGATAATCTATGAAATGCTTTCATCATTACAGAATAATCCATTTGAATGTGACTAACTACTACTAGACATACCATATAAAGTCCATCCAGAGGGATAAAGGTTTGGTTCACCCAATGTATTTTTTGCAACCACCATCAAGGACAAAGGTCAGGTTGCAGACCTTGCTGAGCTCAGTATTTTCACAAAAAGCACAAATAATACCTGGAATGTTTTTAACATGGATACAATTTTATTTTCTGATAATTAAGTTGTCTTTCACAGGGCAAATTTTACATTCTCTAACATTGGGTCCTACAAAAAAATAACCCAAGAACATCCAACCAGAAGAGTAAATAGCCTAAAGCAATAGACTAAGATCATTCAACCAGAAGAGTAAAAAGCCTCAAACAATAGGCTAAGAACATTTTACTAGAAGAGTGAATAGCCAAAAACAATAGACTAAGAACATTCAATCAGAAGAGTAAATAACCTAAAATAATAGGCTAAGATCATTCAAACGGAAGAATACATAGCTTAAAACAAAAGGCGAAGAACATTCAACCAGAAGAGTAAAGGCTAGTACACACTATAAGAAAACCGGGCAAACATTTTTGTCCAAAGAATTTTCGTACGATTTTCGTATAGTGTGTACAGAACTTTCTGCAGACGATTCAGAATTTTCATATGAAAATTCTCGAAGGGGCAAACTCCAATTTTTTTCTCGTACAGGAAAACGAACGATTTTTGTTTAATGTGTACCGTTTTCGTACGATTATTGTACAAGAAAAATCAGAAAAGAAAGACTGCAAATGATCAGAAACAATAAACAGCAAAAAAAAGCCTTTGTCAGACAAGAATTTTCATATGAAGTTTCGAAAGAAAATTCTTTCATCGGTTCCGATTTGCTGTGAAACAACGAAAAAAAACAGATAGTCGTTCGCCCGATTTTCTTATAGTGTGTACCCCACTTAAGTAGTCTAAAACAATAGGCTAGGAACATTCAACCAGAAAAGTAAATAATCTAAAATAATAGGCTAAGAACATTCAACTAGAAGAGTGAAAAGCCTAAAACAATAGGGTAGAACATTCAACCAGAAGAGTGAATAGCCTAAAACAATAGGCTAAAACCTTCAACCAGAAGAGCGAATAGCCATAAAAATAGACCAAGAACATTCAACCCAAAGAGTGCATAGTGTCACATGTTAGCCTGTAGTTTTGTTTGTATACTCTTACTTCCTTTTTGCTGTGCTTCAACCTTGCTTCTTTTCACATGTGGTGTTTGGCTTCACCCTTGGGCATTGCCTGCTCCACTGTGGGTTTATATCCTTTTCCTTTCTATTACTTCCTGGGTTACCTCCCTGTTTGCTACCTTATACAGTATATACATGTGCTCAGTGCAGTCCTCCTTGCCTGAGCAACTTCACTGTTCTCTAAGCTCACATCTGTATACCTCTAGGCTATTATATCTGATTTCCTGTGTACCGACCCCGGCTTCGTTTCTCCGTCTATGTTCGTTTGCTGCCTGTCCTGACCTCCGCTTGTCTCTTGGATATCCGTAAAGTCTGCTGCTTACTCTGCACACACCAGCGTTCTCCACATCTTCAGCTGGGCTTACCTGGGGGCCGTGACCTGGTTCCAGCCTGCTGCAAGTCCATACCCACCATCAGGGACCCTGGTGAAGAAGCAGGCTGAGGCTTAGACTCTGCGCCCTGAGTAATCCTGAGCTAGGGGATCTATAAGGGCTCACTATCACAGATTCGCTGACACATAGCTTAAAAACAATAGGCTAAGAACATTCAAACAGAAGAGTGAATAGCCTAAAAGAATGGGCTAAGAACATTCAACCAGAAGAGTAAATAGCCTAAAAACAATTGGCTAAGTCGAACATTGAATCAGAAGAGTGAATAGCCTAAAACAAAAGACTAAGAACATTCAACCAGAAGAGTGAATAGCCAAAAACAATAGGCTAAGACCCTTCAGCCAGAACAGTAAGTAGCCTAAAACAATAGGCTAAGAACATTCAACCAGAAGAGTGCATAACCTAAAACAATAGGCAAAGAGCATTCAACCAGAAGAGTAAGTAGTCTAAAACAATGGGCTAAAAACATTCAACCAGAAGAGTACATTGCCTGAAACAACAGGCTAAGAACATTCAACCAGAAGAGTGAATAGCCAAAAACAATAGGCTAAGATCCTTCAGCCAGAAAAGTAAGTAGCCTAAAACAATAGGCTAAGAACATTCAACCAGAAGAGTACATTGCCTGAAACAGGCTAAGAACATTCAAACAGAAGAGTAAATAGCCGAAAACAAAAGACTAAGAACATTCAAACAGAAGATTAAATAGCCTAAAACAATAGACTAAGAACATTCAACCAGAAGAGTAAATAGCCTAAAACAATAGACTAACAATATTCAACCAGAAGAGTGAATCGCCAAAAACAATAGACTAACTACATACAACCAAAAGTGTAAATAGCAGTGGAGGCCCGTCTATTGGGGGCGCAAGGGCGCCGCGCCCCCATCCATGCATCCACCCCCTAATCTACATGCAGGACGCTGGACACATGGATTCCAATGGGCTTTTTTTTTTTTTTTAAGCACGTGATTAGAGCCAGAGGCTCTAATAGGCTTCTAAAAAGGGCAGGCTCGGGGCGCAGAGCACTGCGCCTCGAGCCCACCCAGTTTTATGACAATAGCGAATAAATATTCGCTATTATCACACTGATTCTCCTCCCAGTCAATCAGGAAGTGGGCCATGAGACCCCTTTCCCGATTGGCTGCAAAGAGAAGCGATTTTACTGGCCATTGGCCTGGAAGAGGGAGGAGATGCACGGCCGGAGGAGAATCACAGCCTACCGGGAAGGAGGAGGTAGGAATGCTGGCTGTCCGTCCGTCCGTCCCGCGGGGGGGGGGGGGGTGGATTTGCCGCCCCCCAAATTATCATGCGCCAGCCGCCACTGGTAAATAGCCTAAAACAATAGGGTTAAGAACATTCAACCAGAAGCGTAAAATAGCCTAAAACAATAGTCCAAGAAGATTCAACCAGATAAGTGTATATTCTAAAACAATAGTCTAAGAACATTCAACCAGAAAAATACATAGCTTAAAACAATAGGCTACGAATATTCAACCAGAAGAGTAAATACCCTAAAACAGTGGACTAAGAACATTCAACCAGAAGCGTAAAATAGCCAAAAATAATAGGCTAAGAACATTCAACCAGAACAGTGCATATTCTAAAACAATAGTCTAAGAACATTCAACAAGAAGAATACATAGCTTAAAACAATAAGCTACGAACATTCAACCAGAAGAGTAAATAGCCTAAAACAGTAGACTAAGAACATTCAACCAGAAGAGTAAATAGCCTAAAACAATAGACTAAGTACATTCAACCAGAAGTGTAAATAGCCAAAAATAATAGGCTAAGATCATTCAACCAGAACAGTGCATATTCTAAAACAATAGTCTAAGAACATTCAACAAGAAGAATACATAGATTTAAACAATAGGCTAAGAACATTCAACCAGAAGAGTAAATAGCCTAAAACAGTAGACTAAGAATATTCAACCAGAAGTGTAAATAGCCTAAAACAATAGGGTTAAGAACATTCAACCAGAAGCGTAAAATAGCCTAAAACAATAGTCTAAGAGCATTCAACCAGAAGAATACATAGCTTAAAACAATAGGCTAGGAACATTGAGGGAGATGAACGAAGAAATAAAATGGCAGATTGCCATAACAACACAAGTGATGTCGGTGCAGCGATCTCCTCCGCTGTGCCTTTGTGTTCTGATAGGGGGACTGCCCCCCTCCCCCGGCTAGAACACACTGACCAGTGCTTGCTGCCATGGCTGACCTGATGCCGGTCGGATGCTGGTCGCGAGACTGGCTTCTGTCGGACAGGCAGCTATACACACTGTCCGAATGTCCTGCTGATCCTGAGCCTAAGAACATTCAACCCGAAGAGTAGATAACTTAAAACAATAGGTTAAGAACATTCAACTAGAAAAATAAATAACTCTATGATTTGCAATAAAAACTCATTAAACTGAAAAATAAATATATAAAAAAGGAAAATAAAACTTTTGCTCTCGGTTTTTCAATTCCTACACATCATTGGTCACAGTGGTTTATTGTCCATACTGCAATTTTTGCCTACTTGATGATTGGGTGCTACAGTCAGGTCCATAAATATTGGGACATCAACACAATCCTAATCTTTTTGGCTCTATACACCACCACAACGGATTTGAAATGAAACAAACAAGATGTGCTTTAACTGCAGACTTTCAGCTTTCAATTGAGGGTATTTACATCCAAATCAGGTGAACGGTGTAGGAATTACATCAGTTTGTATATGCGCCTCCCACTTTTTAAGGGGCCAAAAGTAATGGGACAGATTAACAATCATAAATCAAACTTTCACTTTTTAATACTTGGTTGCAAATCCTTTGCAGTCAATTACAGCCTGAAGTCTGGAACGCATAGACATCACCAGACACTGGGTTTCATCTCTGGTGATGCTCTGCCAGGCCTCTACTGCATCTGTCTTCAGTTCCTGCTTGTTCTTGGGGCATTTTCCGTTCAGTTTTGTCTTCAGCAAGTGAAATGCATGCTCAATCGGATTCAGGTCAGTGGATTGACTTGGCCATTGCATAACATTCCACTTCTTTCCCTTAAAAAACTCTTTGGTTGCTTTCGCAGTATGCTTCGGGTCATTGTCGATCTGCACTGTGAAGCGCCGTCCAATGAGTTCTGAAGCATTTGGTTGAATATGAGCAGATAATATTGCCTGAAACACTTCAGAATTCATCCTGCTGCTTTTGTCAGCAGTCACATCATCAATAAATACAAGAGAATCAGTTCCATTGGCCGCCTTTCATGCCCACGCCATGACACTACCACCACCATGCTTCACTGATGAGGTGGTATGCTTTGGATCATGAGCAGTTCCTTTCCTTCTCCATACTCTTCTCTTACCATCACTCTGGTACAAGTTGATTTTGGTCTCATCTGTCCATAGGATGTTGTTCCAGAACAGTGAAGGCTTTTTTAAATGTTGGTTGGCAAACTCTAATCTGGCCTTCCTGTTTTTGAGGCTCACCAATGGTTTACATCTTGTGGTGAACCCTCTGTATTCATTCTGGTGAAGTCTTCTCTTGATTGTTGACTTTGACATACATACACCTACCTCCTGGAGAGTGTTCTTGATCTGGCCAACTGTTGTGATGGGTGTTTTCTTCACCGGGGAAAGAATTCTTCAGTCATCCACATCAGTTGTTTTCCATGGTCTTCCAGGTCTTTTGGTGTTGCTGAGCTCACCGGTGCGTTCTTTCTTTTTAAGGATGTTCCAAACAGTTTATTTGGCCACTCTGATGGGTTTGTTTTGTTTTTTCAGCCTAATGATGGCTTGCTTCACTGATAGTGACAGCTCTTTGGATCTCATATTGAGAGTTGACAGCAACAGATTCCAAATGCAAATAGCACACTTAAAATGAACTCTGGACCTTTTATCTGCTCATTGTAAATGGGATAATGAGGGAATAACACACACCTGGCCATGGAATAGCTGAGCAGCCCATTGTCCCATTACGTTTAGTCCCTTAAAAAGTGGGAGGCACATACCCGAACTGCTGTAATTACTACAACTTTCACCTGATTTGGATGTAAATACCCTCAAATTAAAGCTGAAAGTCTGCAGTTAAAGCACATCTTGTTTGTTTCATTTCAAATCCATTGTGGTGGTGTATGGAGCCAAAAAGATTAGAATTGTGTCGATGTCCCAATATTTATGGACCTGACTGTATGTTTACACTATTTTTCTTTTTTTTGCTATATATTCTTTGTTAATCCTGAGTCTGTAGTGGGCTATTTGCCTGCTGGGCATCTGTCCTCCCCCTTTCCTAGTTGATGGTGTCTTAGTAACCAAGGACGCATTCCTGGCCAAAGCTGCATGTAAACCAAAGCTGACATCAATGATTAAATATTGGTATTCCCATTTTTGATTAACCACTTCTGGACCAGAAGGTTTTACCCCTTAATGACCAGACCATTGATGATTGTGCGCTATATTTACACTATTTTTCTTTTAATCCTGAGTCTGTAGTGGGCTATTCACCTGCTGGGCATCTGCCCCCCCCCCTCCTAGTTGAGGGTGTCCTAGTAACCAATTCTTGGCCAAAGTTGCATGTAAACCAAGGCTCACATCATTGATTAAATATTGGCATTCCCATATTTGAATAACCACTTCTTGACCAGAAGCTTTTTCCCCTTTAATGACCAGGCCATTTTTTGCGATTCGGCACTGCATTACTTTAACTGACAATTGTGCGGTCGTGCGACACTGTACCCAAATAAAATTGATGTTCTTTTTTTCCCACAAATAGAGCTTTCTTTTGGTGGTATTTGATCACCTGTGCGATTTTTATTTTTTGCGCTATAAACAAAAACAAGCGACAATTTTGAAAAAAAAAAAAAAAACAATATTTTTCACATTCTGCTATATAACATTCTAAAAAAAAAAAAATTTAAAATCAAAATTTTTTAACATTTTAGGCCAATTTGTTTTCTGCTATGTATTTTTTGGTAAAAAAAAAATTGCAATAAGCGTATTTTGATTGGTTTGCGCAAAAGTTATCGCGTCTACAAGCTAGGGGAAAGATTTATGTCATTTTTTATTTTTACTAGTAATGGCGGCGATCTGCAATTTTTAGCGGGACTGCGACATTGCGGCGGACAGATCGGACCCCTAACTGACATTTTTGACACTTTTGGGAGGACCAGTGACATTACTACAGTAATCAGTGCTAAAAATATGCACTGTTACTGTACTAATGATACTGGCTGGGAAGGGGTTAGCACCAGGGGCAAACAAAGGGTTAAATGTGTGCCTAGGGGGTTCTTTCTAACTGTGTGGGGGGTGGGCTTATGGAATGAACACAGGGACCTGTGTTTCTAAATAAGAGGATCCCTGTGTTCATTGCTGACAGAACAGCAGTCCGCCGTGTTTACAATGGCAGACCGCCGTTCTGTCTCCATGGGGAGTGATTGTGGGTGCCCGGCGGCAGTCGTGGCCGCCGGCCCCACAGATCAGCTTCCCCTCTGGCGAATGGGCGCACGCGACCCTGTGAGCGCTCCCGGAAACCGACGTACCGGAACCTGCCGCAGTATATGTATAGCGGCTGGTCGGCAAGTAGTTATTAACATCAGTCAGCATCCCCTGCCACTTTGTTTACATTCAGCAACACGCTGGGGATGTGTTATTGGTTGCTTGTATGCCAGCCAACCAGTGGGGCGGATGCTTAGCAGCCGGACTTGTGCTTTTGGTGGACGAGAAAATAGCTCTCTGCGAATTAATGCTAGCTGACGTCATTGACCAAATATGACCATGCCCAAATTTGGTCAATGATATCAGCCTGCATTCCGGGCCTATTTGTTTACATTCAGACAGGTCAAATGTAATTGGTTGCTTGTATGCCGGTGGTCTGACAACCAACTAGGAGGTTGGAACAGCTGGACCTTCACTCTTGGTGGGCGGGGCTCATTCATAATCCATGTGAGATTTTTTTTAAATTGTTTTTCAGGGGTTGGGGTGATTATATCTTTTTCTTACTGCTGCACTAAATAAATGATACTGTCAGGGCTGGCAAGTCAGCAGCTCTCTTCTCTGTGCTCAGGCTGCTCAGCTGTCGGATAATTGTCAGCACTCATTGTTTCCTCATTGGCTCGCCTGGTTATCATTATCTGCTCATCAAATGTTTTTGTAAATCGTAGATTTGGGGTCCTTGCATAAGGCTTGCTATTGTCTTATTCACAATCACATTTTTTTGGAATAGTCCTTCAATAAATGTTTTTATACCATATCTACATAAAGGGTGCTGCACCATTTATGATAACTGTTGTCATCATCACCCATTACCCATTGGGTTCATTCAACGGTTACATGTGGTTATTATTGTTGTGACTTTACTTATTGTGCACCCATCCTGGGGCACCATTTCCAAATAGCTGCTCTATGACCCCCATGTGCCAACTGTCCCTCGTTATGGAGGGGGTGCAGGTCCTGGTAATTTAGCGCTGGACTACTTTTTGTGTTTTCAGTGCATGTCAGTCCACCCTACAGCCAGCCCCTTCTGGCTATTTAAGCTGCTTTGTTTATTCCTGCCTTCGCCTGGTCAACATATCTGGAGTTTTTCTGCTGTGTTCCTGTGAAAGACTTTGCCCGGCTGACGTCCCTTCTGGTTCCTGATCCTGTTCCTCTGCTCCCAACTACGCTGATTTCTGGTTTCCTGATCACTGGCTCATCTGACTTCCCGTTTTGGCTTATGATTACTGTTCTGTACCATTTTTTACCATTACATTAAAGGCGTGATTTTACTGCATTTTCTGTCTCAGTCTGATTCATGGTTCCTGACAGATATCTCTGTTCACACAAGCATTGTGACTGATTGTTCTTTGAGGGGACTGGGTGAGTAGTCTAGCAAAAAGCATCTCGGCAGGGCTGACACCACTCAGTCCACAAAGATGATGTGTGTGTTCTCGGCCTGAAATAAACGCAACATCCATGTTGTTCTGTATTTACAGTATAACCTGGGAGCAGCTGAATGTCAGTCACTAAATGTTTCAGTACGACGTTATCCTTTTATCCTGAATATGATCGAGACAATGTTCTCTGAGCTATGAGATTGGAGGTTACACAGCAGAGAATCATGTGAACAGAGGCTGTGGTCCCATAAGAAGCAGTGTGAAAAGTCTGCTGCATCTGTGTGCGCTGGTTTTCTGGCTATAGGATGTGCCGGGTGATGTATAGAAGCCGCCCTAGATGGAATTTTCGGCTTGTGACCGCTGATGTCTGTTACTTTAATTAAATGAAGGCGGTCACGTTGCTTGTGTAATTCTATGGAAACATTCCTAACTGCGAGTTCGCAATTCGCCGTGCGCTTATTAATATTCCAGGATAAATCTCTGCTGTTTTAATTAAATTAAGCGCTCTTGTGATGTGTGAGTAAACAGCGTTTAACCCTGATGGGATCCCTGCGTTTAACCCTGATGGGATCATGCCGGGGATGTACAGGATCCAATGTATATAGTAATAGTATAGTAATAATATTGTTACTCTGACTATAATCTACAAACTGGGAGTTTGACTTTATTTACAGTAGTTAGACAAACTCTATAGTGTGTACTTATCTCACTCCAGAGCCCTCGTTCACACCAAATCCAACTTTGAAATCCTGCGACTTCACTTGAAATTGCACAATTTCAAAGCCGCATCTAGGGTCAACAGTTTGAATCCCAACTACGGCACTACCTGCTTGGAGTTTGCACGTTCTCTCTGTGTCTGCTTGGGTTTCCCCTGAGTACTCCGGTTTCCTCCCACACTCCAAAGACATGCTGGGAGGTAAATTGGCCCTAGTATGTCCAAAACATCATATGCAAAGTGAGCCCTAGAAATTTGAACAGCAGCTGGCACCAAAAAAGTGAATATATAACCTCCAAGTGACTCTATCAATTAGTTAGTATTAATACAAAGTATGACAGACAATATAAAGTGAATAGTACATTGAATAATGTATGTGCTTATGAGAATAAATTAAATCCACAGTTCAAGTAAATAGAATAGTCCATATTCTAGGGTGACCAGACATCCCCGGTTTCCGGGGACAGTCCCCGGATTGAGGACACTGTCCCCGGACCAGGGCCAGAATACCGTAGACATCCCTTGCTGGCTGAGAAACAGCCTGGTGGCTCGAATGCTGACGTCTCTGTATATTATGTAGTCCTGTGCCCAGTGCTCTGTGTATTGTGTAGTCCTGTGCCCAGCACTTTGTGTATTATGTAGTCCTGTACCCAGGCGCTCTGTGCATTAGGCAGTCCTGCATGTGCAAAGCAGTCTGTGTGTTATGCAGTCCTGTGCCCAGCGCCTTGTGTATTATGCAGTTCTGTACTCAGCACTCTGTGTATTATGCAGTTCTGTACCCAGCGCTCTGTGTATTATGCAGTCCTGTACCCAGCGCTCTGTGTATTATGCAGTCCTGTGCCCAGCGCTCTGTGTATTATGCAATCCTGTACCCAGCACTCTGTGTATTATGTAGTCCTGTGCCCAGCGCTCTGTGTATTATGCAATCCTGTACCCAGCACTCTGTGTATTATGTAGTCCTGTGCCCAGTGCTCTGTGTATTATGTAGTCTTGTGCCCAGCACTCTGTGTATTATGCAGTCCTGTACCCAGCACTCTGTGTATTATGCAGTCCTGTGCCCAGCGCTCTGTGTATTATGAAGTTCTGTGCCCAGCACTCTGTGTATTATGCAGTCTTGTACCCAGCACTCTGTGTATTATGTAGTCCTGTGCCCAGTGCTCTGTGTGTTAAGCAGTCCTGTGCCACTGTAAGCACAGGAATGCCCTGAGATCATGAAGCCCCATTTGATGAATCTGCGATACCAACCAATGAGAGCCGCTGTTCACCTATAACACCGGACTTCAAACTGCAGCCCAGGGGCTGGATGTGGCCCTTTGCTTATTTTTATCTGGCCTTAGGGGCACTATTCTTCCCTATGATAAAAGGCACCATTTTCTCCTCTGACACCAACAGTGGAGCATAATTTCTGCCACTGACACCAACAAAGGCCAATTATTCCTCCCACTGACACCAATGATGGGGCGCTTTTTCTCCCACTGACATCAATGGTGAGGCACTGTTCCTCCCACTGACACCAATGATAAGGGGGTATTCCTCCCACTGACATCAATGTTGGGGCACCAATGATGTGGCACTATTCCTCCCACTGACACCAACAATAGGGCACTATTTTGTCACCAATGACAGGGTACTATTCCTTCCACTGACATCAATAATGGGGCGCTATATTTCCAACTGACACCAATGATGGGGCGCTATTCCTCCCACTGACACCAATGATAAGGGGATATTCCTCCCACTGACACCAATTGTAAGGGGGTATTCCTTCCACTTGCACCACTGTTGGGGCACCAATTATGGAGCACTGTTCCTCCCAGTAATACCAATGATAGGGCACTATTCCTCCCACTGACACCAATGATGGGGCACTATTCCTCCCACTGACACCAATGATGGGGAACTATTCCTCCCACTGACACCAATTGTAAGGGGGTATTCCTTCCACTTCCACCACTGTTGGGGCACCAATTATGGGGCACTGTTCCTCCCACTAATACCAATGATAGGGCGCTAGTCCTCTTACTAATACCAGCAATGGGGCGCTATTCCTCCCACTGACATCAATGATAGGGTGCTATTCTTCCCACTGACATCAATGATGGGACGGTATTCCTCCCACTGACACCAATGAAGAGGCGCTGTTCCTCCCACTGATGACAATGATAAGAGGGTATTCCTCCCACTGACACCAATGTTGGGGCATCAATGATGGGGCACTATCCCTCCAGCTGACACCAACAATGGGGCACTATTCCTCCCATTGACACCAATGATAAAACACACAACCATTGGGGTGCTATTCCTCCCCCTAATACCAAAGATTGGGCAATGTTTGTTCCCACTGATGCCTAGACAATTTCTAATTCCACTGGCCTCAGTCGGGCCCCCCTAAATTCTGAAAGATTGTAAACTGGCCCTTTGTTTAGAAAGTTTGGAGACCCCTGGCCTAAAGGATCAGGTTTAAAGACCGCCATGATGGCAGGTTCACTTTAAAGGTGAATTCCAGGCAAGTGTAAAACTTGGTTTATAGAGGCTCATAAAGCAGCTTGCCTTCCCTCATTACACTTTAATAGACTAAATAAACTTACTCACCAACCGCAAACTCTGGGTCCTGTGCCAGAGAGGGGGCGGGGGCAGGTCCCTCTAGACGTCAGAGACCCGCTCTCCGTATAATTAGGAAAACGATCATTATTAGGGCCGGTTGGGAGTCGGCCAAGCTGAGCGTAGTCTGAACTTTGCTCTAAAGAAAAACTTCTCTTTAATTAAAGAAATATATCTATCATCTATAATTTCTACACAACCCCTTCTGTGATTTCATGGTATTATTGAAGAAGGAAAAATGTGGTGTCGGAATTTGCAAGAGAGGAATGGTAATATAAATTATAGTATAAAAGATCAATGTTTATTACAGAAATTTAAAAATGACATTCATAAAAAGAAGAAAAGAAAATGCTCCCATTAGATAACATTCAACATGTGATGCAACAATCAATATGTCCTTGCTAAATATTCCAAGAGGCCAACGTGTTTCGCATTTAATTGCTTCATCAGGACCTTGATAACTTAGCAGCAAATAATTGTATCCTATACAATAGAAGAAATACAGTTTTCAATACATTTATATACACTTTAAAAGTGCAAATTCTAAAAGTACTGCGCTTATTGATCTAGTATTGGATAAGTAGGAGCAGCTAGCACAACAGAAGACAATCTGTAGCCATAAACTTACAAAAAAGTGCAGCGCTAAGAAATGTGAATGATATATAAACATATGATAATAAACATGATAATGAGAGCCCATTCAGACTAGCGTGACACGACTTTGGGGGGCGACCTGTGAAGTCGCGTGCACCGCTGTGCACCGCGACTTCGGCGCGACTTGCAGAGACTTCACATAATGGAAGTCAATGCAAGTCGCCTCCAGGTCGCCCCAAAGTAGTACAGGACCCTTTTTCTAAGTCGGAGCGAATTGTGTCGCTCCTATTAGAACGGGTCCTGTGCTAATCAATGGACCGCGACCAAGCGCGACTTGTCAGGCTGACAAGTCGCCTGACAAGTCGCGCTAATGTGAATGGGCTCTTAATGTGAACTAAAAATATAACAAAAGTGACAATGTATCAAAAAGTCTGTGATGAAAATGTGAGTCTTCAACAGTGCGGATCCAGGTGATAGTTATTAGTAGTGTAGGAAAAGCGTGAGTAGATCAGCCACAACCAACACCTAGGGGGCTTACCCGAAATGGTGGACCGAGTTTGGCATATGCCTAATGGGTTAATACAGGCAGCTGTGTATCCACACCAGGTATATAGGGAAAGAAGGTTACATAGTTACATAGTTACATAGGTACATAGTAGTTGAGGTTGAATAAAGACCACAGTCCATCCAGTTTAACCTGTGCAGGTGTGTGTGTGTCAGTGACGTGATCATTTCCCATAACCCAGAATGTTGTGATCTGTGAGATGCACGTCCAAGAGTCTTTTAAAAATAGTCATGCTCCCCACAGCTACCACCAATTGTGGAAGAGAGTTCCATATTCTCATCGCCCTTACAGTGAAGAACCCCTTATGAAGTTTAAGGTTAAACCGCCTCTCCTCTAATCTCATTGTGTGGTCACGTGTCCTCCACGTGTACTCGTTGAGACTAAATCGTTTTTTTCCTATGCAGAGATCACAGTTGAGGTATTTGTAAATCGCTATCATGTCCCCTCTCAGGCGTCTCCTCTCCAAGGAGAATAAATGAAGCGCTTGTAATCGCTCCTCGTAATTAAGGTCCTCCAATCCCCTAACTAGTTTAGTTGCAGTTCATTAATTAGTTTAGTAGCCATTCTTTGAACTCTCTCCAGTTCCAGAAGATCCCTTCTGAGGATTGGCGACCAGAACTGGACAGAGTACTCTAGATGTGGCCAGACCAGAGTTTTGTTGCAGGTTGATACCGATATGTAGCTTGACTTTCCACCGTACTAGAGATATAATGAAATAATCCAACATCAAAAGGAAAAGGCAATCCACAATAGACAAATGGGTATGTCTTCTCCAGTTAACTCAATTGATGAATATCCGGGGAGAAAACAAAAAAATATACCTCCACATAGTGTAAATTCTCACTGCCCTTACAGTGAAGAACCCCTTAAGCAGCTTAAGGTTAAACCGCCTCTCCTCTAATCTCATGTGGCCACGTGTCCTCTTGCACTCCTTGAGACTAAATAGATTATTTCCTATGCTGAGATCACCATTGAGGTATTTGTAAATCGCTATCTTGTCCCCTCTCAGGCGTCTACTCTCCAAGGAGAATAAAAATAAGCGCTTGTAATCGCTCCTCGTAATTAAGGTCCTCCAATCCCCTAAATAGTTTAGTTGCCGTTCTTTGGACTCTCTCCAGTTCCAGAAGATCTCTTCTGAGGATTGGCAACCAGAACTGGACAGAGTACTCCAGATGTGGCCGGACCAGGTTTTATAAAGTGTCAGGTTGATACCGATATGTAGCTTGACTTTCCACTGTACTAGAGATATTATGAAATAATCCAACATCAAAAGGAAAAGTCAATCCACAAATGACACATGAGTATATCTTCTCCAGGTAACTCAGTTTGAGATGAATATCCGGGGAGAAAACAAAAAAAACCTCCACATAGTGTAAAACCGTAGATGCAAGGTGTTTATTATAGGATTAAAAACACTTACAATATAGCAGATAAGATCAGGCCTTCAAATAGTATTTGTGTAGAGATCATCATGGAACGCAATGGCTTAGAAAGAGCTGGACCCAATTAACATTTATATACACTGCTTGGCCAAAAAAAAGTCGCCACCAAAAAAAAAGGTCACACACTCTAATATTTAGTTGGACCGCCTTTAGCATTGATTACGGCACGCATTTGCTGTGGCATTCATTCGATAAGCTTCTGAAATGTCACGAGATTTATTTCCATCCAGGGTTACATTCATTTTTCACCAAGATCTTCTTGTATTGATGATGGGAGAGTCGGACCACTGGGCAAAGCCTTCTCCAGCACATCCCAAAGATTTGCAATGAGGATAAAGTCTGGACTTTGTGGGGGCCAATCCATGTGTGAAAATTATGTCTCACGCTCCTTGAACCACTCTTTCATAATTTGAGGCCGATGTTTTCTGGCATTGTCATCTTGGAATATGCCCGTGCCATCAGGGAAGAAAAAAACATTGATGGAATAACCAGGTCTAATCTAGGGTGATCAAAGGGTTAAATGTGTGCCTAGCCAGTGTTTACGTGTCCTGTGTGCTGCTTTAACTAAGGGTAATGCTTTGCAGGGAAACAAAATCCAGCACATTCCCACTGACAGGACAGATCTCTGCCCTGCCTTCCTCCTCGCTGATCAGCTTGTGTTGTGTCCAATCACAGCACAAGCGGCGCGCACATGCAACACAAGGACTAGTACCCAATTTTTTGTGTCAGTAGGAGAAAAAGTGTCCCATCCTTGGTGTCAGTGTGAGGAATAGTGCTCCATCATTGGTATCAGTGGGAGGAATAGTGCTCCATCATTGGTATCAGTGGGAGAAATTGTGCCCCATCATTGGTGTCAGTGGGAGGAATAGTGTCCCATCATTGGGGTCAGTGGGAGGAATAGTGCCCCATCATTGGTGTCAGTGGGAGGAATAGTGTCCCATCATTGGTGTCAGTGGGAGGAATAGTGCCCCATCATTGGTGTCATTGGCACTACCACACAAAAAATGATACAGAGTAAAGAATTCCACTTTTTTACAACATGTAGAAAACACGTAGATAAAACAATTTGAAACATCAGCATATAATAGTTTGTGATGCAGGAAGATACAGTCAACAGCCAATAGATGTTGGTATGTATAAGTTGGCCTTGAGATCAGCATGTAAGGGTCAACGCATTTCACTGGATCCCCCTTCATCAGGACCTGGGATCCCAAATGCAAGAATGCTTTAATACGAATAACTGCAACTTTGTAACATGTAAGAAGGTGGCCACAGGTAAGCCTGCCCAGCCTGTGGAGGGCAACTGCCAATAACACACTGCACACTGCCAGCCAAAAATCAAGGACCCCACATCCAATCTAATAAGCGTGATCTTTCAGCAAAGGGAAAGGCTTCTGAACCCAAACTATGATGCTCTGTAACGGATCAACCGGCACCCCGACTGGGTACCTCCGTTGACGGATGCTCCTAGTGCTTCCCGAGGGCTCCAAGCACTCCACCAGACACCATAACCACCTCAGACCCCACGAACCGCCGCAGCTTGGTTGAGGTCTTGCCGTCTCCTACCCACCCTGGACTTATGACAAGGCTTCAGGTTCCAGTGGGTGAACCTCTCTTTCCCCAGAAAGTGAAGCAGGAACAAGCTCTTACAAGAGCTTAGTGATTATTCAAGGGAGTATGAAGAGCATAGCAATCCCTTGTAGCAGATTCCCCCAATAAGAGACAGGACTCTAGATTGAAGGTGAAGTAGAACATAAACTGTTTATTCAAACACATGCACAAAGAGATATACACTGTGGGACAATCCCCCCCCCCCTTCCCCTTAGCAGCCAATCCACATACACATATACATCCCATAACAAGTTTATCTTAAGGCAGACAGAAACAATTAAATAATGGAATACAGGGCACTTACCAATAACAAACCCCACCCCATCTTTTTATCTAGCAAGGGTCCATGAAACACTCCTGCAATATTATAGCAATCTGAAAAGTCAAACCATTCATCTTCATACATTTCCTGAGGGATGTTGCTGACAAATATTACTCTCCCATCTGAAGCCATCCAAAAAATTCTCTCAGCGTCCCCCAAGTATCTGTCCCTCACTCCCAGTGACGGTGAACACCGTCACATGCTCCTCTATTAAAAAGGCTGTCACATATCTGGTAGGAGGCTGAATTGAAGAGATTGGCCTCTCTTGTATCTCCAGCTCAGGCCCCAGTGAAGGTGGAACAGATGGTGCCAAGGGACAGGAGGAGCACAAATACCGGCAGGTGTTCATAACCAGGCCCGGACTGGGACAAAAAATAGGCCCAGGCATTTTGGACTGAGCAGCCCGCGGGGGCGTGGCGGGGAGGGACGTTCGTCGGGATGCTTGATGAGAGGATTTAATGTTCCAGGATGAGTGGATTCGATTGCGGTACCTTTTTTAGTCTAATCTGATAGATTGGGTCCGATTTAGATCAGAGCTGCCATATGATGCGTTTTTTTTTGTCTTACTTTAAATCCTGTTTTAATGGTTGAGTCCTAAAAATAGTATGAAGCAGCACAAGATGAGGGTTACTCTAATCAAGGGGTAGACCACCTTTTTGGGCACAGTGTGCCGAAAAATGTTTTAAAAGAAATTGGGAGTGCCAGATACATAAAAAAAAAAAAAAAAAACTGTCAACTTCATATAAAGTAACTGCTGTAAACCGCTTGAATAGTAAGAAATCAAGTGAGCTTTGCACCTTCACACATCAGATCACCCCAATTCCTGCACCTTCACACCTCAGATCACCCCAATTCCTGCACCTTCACACCTCAGATCACCCCAATTCCTGCACCTTCACACCTCAGATCACCCCAATTCCTGTACCTTCACACCTCAGATCACCCCAATTCCTGCACCTTCACACCTCAGATCACCCCAATTCCTGCACCTTTACTCCTCAGATCACCCCAATTCCTGCTCCTTCACACCTCAGATCACCCCAATTCCTGCACCTTCACACCTCAGATCACCCCAATTCCTGCACCTTTACTCCTCAGATCACCCCAATTCCTGCACCTTCACACCTTCACACCTCAGATCACCCCAATTCCTGCACCTTCACACATCAGATCACCCCAATTCCTGCACCTTCACACCTCAGATACCCCCAATTCCTGCACCTTCACACCTCAGATCACCCCAATTCCTGCACCTTTACTCCTCAGATCACCCCAATTCCTGCTCCTTCACACATCAGATCACCCCAATTCCTGCACCTTCACACGTCATATCACCCCAATTCCTGCACCTTCACACCTCAGATCACCCAAATTCCTGTACCTTCTCACCTCAGATCAGCTCAATTCCTGCACTATCACACCTTAGATCACCCCAATTCCTGCACTATCACACCTCAGATCACCCCAATTCCTGCACCTTAACACATCAAATCAGCCCCAATTCATGCACCTTCACACCTCAGATCACCTGGTAGGCTGGCACTGGCAGCAAATATTTTATTCAAATCAGGATTTCTTCTGCAAATAGGCTGGCATCAGAGTCAGATAATTACCAAAATCTATGTCTCATTAGACACATGATCAAAACATTAGGAAAAATAAGGTTTTCTTCTGCAAATAGGCTGGCAGTGGCATCAGATCAGAAAATTAACAAAAAACAATCTCATCAGACACATGACATGACCAATTCAAATCAGAATTTCTTCTGCAAATAG
>NC_138770.1:677277302-677282302 GCF_965119305.1 Pelophylax lessonae | reverse complement strand
TGTGCGATTTCAACCTATATTATTACAGATCCAAAGCACTCAATGCTGCATATCTCTGAGAGGTCACACTGCATCTGGAACCAGCTTTGTATTTCTCTGTATATTTTTACAGAGAGAAATTATTCCACATCAGTGATCCCAGAATACACTGGTGATAGGAATGAAAAGGATTGGGACTATAACGGGCTATTAGTCGAAAGTATGTAGGCAAGCCAGGGAAAGAACGAAAGAAAAGTAAAATTGACAATATTTATTGAGTGTGAATAAAAGTCGACATTGAAACAATGAAGAAAATGAAAACAATGAAAATAATGAAAAGAAAAAACTAATGATGCAATACAATACAGCATGTTATGTCAAAGTAGTAGTCGATCGAACGGGTGAGTGCCTTTGTTCAATGCATTTCGCCTTTCGCTTCATCAGGAACTCCGGCGTGATTGAATCACCCTTTTGTTGGATTAGGACTACATTAAGACCTTCAAAGTTTATGCATAAAAACAAAAAGAAAAAAAAAACATATATATAAATACAGGTTCATATCTTGAAAACTGGAAAACAGTCTACAATATTCATTTTAACCCTAGTATATCAAAATATAGGGTCATGAGAATAGACACATATAGCTTACCACACTTAAAAGTACATTATGCTTAATACATGGAACAGTTGGACCAAAGATTGCGCTTCCCAATGGCTTGTCTTAAGGCTCCGAACCACATAGATCCAGGTGGGGCCCAACAGGGGTCCTCCATGGAGGTGGTTTTCTGGTATGAATTGGACCAGTCTTGAATTGGTACCACCGTAGCGGACAAAAGGTGGAGTCCGGAGTTCTGTGGACAAACATAGTGTGTCTTGTATAGCATGTCTAATGTCATACAAATTGTCTTAAGGAGTCTATTATTAGAATGGATGGTCATAGCTATCTAGAGAGATAGAAAAAGGAACAATTACAAATGGTAGGTATTCTGCAAACCTACCAAAGCTGGGGTCGGTTCTGGGAAGGAACATAAGAGTAAGGATACTATATTAAAGAGTTCCATCCATAAACATATATTTGAGCCCATAAGTCCACAGGAGCAACAGCTGAAAGGCAGCGGCTCCAGCAGACTGCCCAGCTATTATATGCAGGGACAAGACAACAACAGACCAAAAAACTACAGAATTTAGACATTGGCTATCCCCATAGAGAAAGCCCCAGGGGAAAATTAGAGTAGTTGAGAGGAGAGCCTAGTATGTTATCGGCCAGTATCTTACCTTGCTACCTCGAAAGCCACGGGTCGGGAGAGCCGCCATGACTCATCCTCCCGCGCCCGTGGCTTAAGACTGGTCCCGCCGGAAGTGACGGGTGTCCGCAAACGTCACTTCCGGCGCGGGCGCCATACTATCGGATGTCCGGCGCTAGAGGTCAAATGATCCCCGTGGCCGGACACCCGCGCCGGCTGAATGAGCCGGAGAGGACAGGCATACAGCTGTCCCCTGCTTGGCGCCCGAATTCATACCTACAAACAAGCCTATGGACAAGCAGAGAGCGAATCCTGATCCATTACATAAATCGATACAGGGTTTAAATTACAACCTTTGATTTAAACAAATTAAACAGACAAATAAAGAATACATACAACAAACCAAATACAGTCCATAATGGATTGTATGCAAGACTAGGAACTTAGCACGGTCAGGAAAATCCTGCAGGTGGTTCCTATAAAAACGTCAATAAGGTATATCAAAAATATGAATACATAGAGATTAGATGAAGGCAGGAAGCAGGAGAGAAAATGGGAAGGGCAGGGAAGGGAAAGAGGGTGGGAAAGGAAACAAGATAAGGGATTGGTAGATTTGTTCATCTGTCAAAGGGATTTGATCAAGACTGTCAGCCAATTATGACAGTAGGAGTGTCCCGTATTATACAAGTTCTCAGGAACAGACCCGTATGAAGGATGAGATTGAATAGAGGGTCTATACACAACAAAACACACATATACAAGTAGCGTCCCCATACCTGTCCTCCTCCAACATATAAGCAAGTTTGGTAGGGAAACATCATCCCCGTTTGGAGGTTCAGTATAGCCTATATATCAAATAAAGTAATCGAAAACATGAAACAAAAAAGAAAACCAATGATAAACAGTGATCACTATACTATCCTTCAGAAAAAAGGCTTAAAAAAGTACAGTGATATGATGAATTATTGAATTGACAAGTTATGAATTATGATATGTAGGAACATAAAACCAACATTAACATGGGTTTATGTTGCCAATTGTTTTGTTTGATGATGAGAGTCGCTACCAAAACAAACTAGGAGGAAAGAAGAGGGTGGAGAAGTTCAAAAATCTATAAAAAAGGTTTGTACGAGACCGCAATATTAAGTCCTGGCCAATGGGTGGCCTGTAGATTGAAAATCCACCTCGCCTCTTTACGAAGGATTTTGTTATCCAGATCACCTCCCCGTGGGTTGGGGGGGATGACCTCGAGAACAGCGAACCTGACATAATCTGGGTCGAAGTCATGATGCACTCCGATGTGCTTGCAAATAGGTGTGTAGATAAGACCAACCTCAAGATAGTAGAGGTGGTCCTGTATACGTTTAGAAAGTTTACGTTTGGTCTTGCCTACGTAGAAAGCCCCACACTTACAGAGGGCGATGTAAACCACCCCCTGTGTTTGGCAATCCGCGTAGGCTCGACATATGTGAGTCCCTCCCCTGGGGATAGGAAAAGACGGGCCCTCCAGGACCCATGGACAAAAGTCACAGGTGCCACATCTGAATGTACCTGCGGCGGATAATCCCCCCGCATGTTGCTCAGTGTAATGGCTGTGAACCAGGGAATATATATATATACACACACACACATATATATATATATATATATATACATATATATACACATATATATGTGTATATATATATATATATATATATATATATATATATATATATGTATATATATACATATATATATATATATATATATATATTGTGACAGGAAGTCAGGTAAATCTGGGAATGTAGTCACTGAGAGGAGACACATTCCCACCTGCTTTGAAAAGTTCACTAATTATTATAGGGTGTCGGCTGCCAAAGGCAGCAGGAAGGTGTAAGGAGGTTGAAAGGCCTTCAGCTGTTCGGAATGAGGAAATTAAGGCCTCTATAATTTGTCCAAAGAAAGTTTATGCATTGCTGCCTCCTGTCGCTGTGTGAGCTGGGAAGAGGAGGACAGACATACGTGTACCTCCCGACGCCGTGTGGGCATGGGAGAAGGACTGCTGCCGCCTGTCGCCGTGTGGGCTGGGAGAGGGGGACAGTCGGATGTGTGCCTCCCGACAAGCTGGTGAGCATGGGAGAAGACCCCCTAAAGCGATGTGAAGCTAAGGAGGGTAACCACGAGTGAAGACGTCTCAAAGGTGAGAAGACAAAGTGTTCCATGTGAAGAGTGTGAAGAGTAAAGGGACCTGTTAAATGAACTGTGTTCAATGTGAAGAATCTGAAGAGTAAAGGATCCTGTTATAAATGAACATGTGCTGTGTGAAAGAAAACAAAGGGACATGTTCAATGGACAATGTTTGTGCTGTGTGAAAAGCAAACAAATGGACATTTGAGTGTCTGCTGTAGGATCAGCAGTGTCGGCCCAACAGTAGGTTGGAAAGACTTCTTAGGTAGGTTCCAGCTGTGAGAAGGTAGCCGCCCACAGAGGCAAGGATTTATTTTGTCTTTTATTTTATTTTGGCTGTTTTGATGCTTGCAATTGTGTTAAGTAAATTGCATGAATAAATCAGTCTTGTTTTCAACCTCTAATCGGCTATCTCTCTGTGAAAACGCACCCCCAAAGGGGTCACCCATACGCCTACCACCGAGCTAATCCCTCACATATGGTGGAGGTATGCAGTGGGCATAAGCAGAGATCCCTGCAAGGAAGTGCAAATGTTTGATGAACTTTATCTGGTGCATGAGATGCACAATCTATGTGTGCAGGAGAGAAGATCCTGACAGAAAAAAAAAAAGTGTTTTAAAGAGACAGCGGTCTCAAAATTATTTGATGAACTTTGTTGTGTCTGGTGCAAGTGACTGCACAAACTGTGTGCGCAGGAAAAGAGATCTTGCAAGAGAGAGAACAACTACATGTGTTAAAGAGACAGTGGTCTGAAAATTTTTTGCTGGACTGTGAAAAATTTGTTTGTGGAGTTATTGAAGATGGGGCGATCCAAACGCCTGAAAAATGCAAAGATAGATGAAATGAGAGACCGAATTCTATGGATGGAGGGGATGCTACCATTTGAACCAGCCCCATCCATGCCTGAACGGAATCGGCTAAAGAGAAAAGTTGTTGTCCCTAGCAACACTGGGGCAAATGAAACTGCTTTGGAGACGCAGGGTTCTCAGATGAAAAGTAAACCCAAAATGGGGGAGATGCTGAAACAGCGGAGCTTTGCAGCTCAACAAAAGGCTCACCAAGAGAGCATGGCAGGCTGGAAACAGAGACGCCAGCAGCCAATGGAGGCCATCGGTTTGGAAGAAACCGAGTATGTGTGCAGGGCTGAGTTGGATGCCTTGCAACGGAAAATGGAAGAAAAGGAACAAGCCGTGGAATTGCTTAAGATGGAGCATAGAAACTTGCAGGAAACGAATGAACTACTCAAGTCTCATGTGTCACAGTGGGAAGAATCCACTGCTCTTCTTTTGGTCGAGTTGCAAAAACGCAGAGAGACTATAATGGAGAAAGATACCATCCTCATGGAAAAGGAAATTGAAATTCAGACTTTGCAGAAGCAAAGCATGTGTGAAATGTTGGAGTTGCGTAATCGGCTGGAAAAAAGTCTTCAGTGTTTGGAAGTTACAAAAATAGACCTGCAGGAGTCGCAGGAACAGAATGTCGCTCTGAAAACGACAGTGTCTCTCAGCGACAATGAGAAAAGTGAAAGAGAGGCTAAATTACTGAGTACTGTGTATGAGCTCACCACTTTGAGCAATGTGGTAGATGAATTACGTGCAGACTGTGAAA